>NC_043002.1:65319121-65321621 GCF_006345805.1 Octopus sinensis | reverse complement strand
TACATACATACATACATACATGCATGCTTGCATACATACCTATATGTGAAAGAGCAAAGACCTCCCTGGATTATTGAGAATGTGCTGCTCCTCAACCAGACTACAATTTCAGATTTACGCACGTAATTTTTGGTTGCACTCAAAGCTAGGAAAGGAGAAATATTATTATTTTACAGATTCAGGTCTTCAGTGTAACTGTGAAAATATCTAAGAATTTTTAAATGTTTAGCATATAAGTAGAGGTGCATACGTTTAGACATGCAATTGTATGTATGAGAATGCATGCATAAAAGCAAACATACATATCCGCACGTGCACTGACTGCAAATACTTGCGCAGATTCACAGATACATGCACAACTTAAATGTTGATGTTGTTGAAATTGCAATGAAGAACCCTTTGAAATTATGTTGGAAAGTGACTGTAAATCCATTGCCAAGAACTCTAGAATTGAAATTTAAATAATTATAATTATATACTAACATACACTTACATACATATATAGAAGAAAAACGACCATCGTTGCTTTCAAGACGAAAACTGTTCTTCCATCAGGATAATTCTCGGCTACATACAGCGAGGATGACATTCCACAGGTTGGTGCAGTTTGAACGGGAAACGATGCCCCATCTTCTATATTCGCCGTACATTGCCCTATCTGATTTTCCTTTATTCCGCAGTTTTCAAAATCATCTGGCCGGAAAAAATTCTGTAGAATGGGTCAGAGCAGTACCGGACAAGTGAATTTTGGAAGAGGTTTCTTACATGTCTACCAGATAGATGGAAGAGCATTGTAGAAAATGAAGGAAAGTGTATTGTAGATTAAAAAAGAACTTTGTTTATCTTAATTCTGCAAAATAAAAGAAGTATAAATGAACCGCATTATTTATGGGGTGACCATATATATACACACGTTATTGAAGAGTCTGGTATGTAGGCTATTTTGAAGATCAATAGTTAAAGGCCTTCTATATTGCTTTTATTCTCTTTAAGATTTCAGCATCCGTATCTTTGGCGTATTCACTGTGTACCCTAAGGAAACGTATTCAAAAGTAACAAATTTGAAATGAGCCTATTCGAGAACGGAGCGGATTGAACGATGTCATTGCAGAATACCGAAAACACGAATTCCTCCGAGTTGGATATGTTGCGAGGTTCACAAACAATAGGTCGACTCGTGTTGTTTCCGAGTGGTAGCCAAGAGAGCGGAAAAAATGTCACATAACAGACGCCCACGACAATTAATCAAGGAATTAAAGTGTGTGTTCTTGTGTGCAGAAAAACAAAATGATTGGAAAACAATTGATAATCGATTTTAATTATCTGTACGCGGAGATCTTCACAGTTACGGCAACGATAGCTTAAAGTTATCATTTAAGGATCGCATTATCATCTAACGACTGAGCGTCGACATGTTTGGTCAAAGTAACTGGCTAAGCAAACAACTTGAGATGCAACTTTGAATACAATAAACCCTAGCTATATTGCGGTTCACCTATCGCGGTTCACCTATCTTGGTTTATTATTTAAACTTACGTCGACTCCTCTATGGTGTTGTTCTGCATTTATGATAAAATATATATAAATTATAAAAATAATTTAAAAAATATATATACTGCATAGTTTCTACTTGTGGATGCGAAATGGGCCAGTGGTTAGGGCATCGGACTCGCGGTTGGAGGATCGCAGTTTCGATTCCCAGACCGAGCGTTGTGTGTGTTTATTGAGCGAAAACAGCTGAAATCTCCACTAGGCACCGGCAGTGGGTAGTTACGACCCCTGTTGTACTCTTTCGCTCCAACTTTCTCTCCCTCCCTCTTCCTGTTTCTTGAGTAACGCTGCGATGGATTGGCGTCCAATCCAGCTGGGGGGAACACATACGCCATAGAAACCGGGAAACCGAGCCCATGAGCCTGGCAAGGCTTGGAAAGGGCACATAAATAAAAAATAAATCCCTATCCATATTGTGGTTCACCTATCGTTGTTTATTATTTAAACTTACGTCGATTCCTCTGTGGTGTTGTTTTGCATCTATAATAAAATCTATACAAATTATAAAAATAATAAAAAATATATATATATATATATAGGCGCAGGAGTGGCTGTGTGGTAAGTAGCTTGCTAACCAACCATATGGTCCGGGTTCAGTCCCACTGCGTGGCATCTTGGGCAAGTGTCTTCTGCTATAGCCCCGGGCCGACCAATGCCTTGTGAGTGGATTTGGTAGACGGAAACTGAAAGAAGCCTGTCATATATATATATATATATATATATATATATATATATATATGTATGTGTGTGTGTGTGTTTGTGTGTCTGTGTTTGTCCCCCTAGCATTGCTTGACAACCGATGCTGGTGTGTTTACGTCCCCGTCACTTAGCGGTTCGGCAAAATGGACCGATAGAATAAGTACTGGGCTTACAAAGAATAAGTCCCGGGGTCGATTTGCCCGACTAAAGGCTGTGTTCCAGCATGGCCGCAGTCAAATGACTGAAACAA
>NC_043002.1:65301621-65316621 GCF_006345805.1 Octopus sinensis | reverse complement strand
ACATCCTATAATGACCAACATGTGCTTCCACTGCAGCCGCTTTGCAAAAGTGAGTATTTGATTATTCGGTGGTATTTGAAGTCAGAATTATGGTACCAGGCCAATCGATTAAATCCACTCTCTGGTAAATGAGTGGTAATATATTTCATTGACGCAGTAGGGTAATAAACAAAGTCCATCTCGGCGAATTTCAACTTTGAACGTAAGCCGGAACGGTGCTGCTAAACGTGTTAACTATAATGCTAACGATGCTAACACAAGGCCAGCAATTTCGGAGGAGTGGGGGCTAGACAATTATACATCGATGTGCATTCATGTATATGAGACTACAAGCTAGCACAACTGTGCCCGCGCGTTTGACATTTGACCAGTGATATATCAGGATGAGTAAAAAGTAAGTAACGTTTTGAAACATGAATTTCATCGCAATATATTTCAACAATTCGGAAATTTTATTCTTCAAACCTAGTACCATTACAATCAACACATTTTTGCTAAGGAGTTACAAGTTTGTTTATTCCAGTAACATAAATATCTGGAGTTCTGGAGGTGATGAACTCTTTGAACGCACTTTCAGCATCGGTTTCATTTTTGAGCTCCTTCTATTGCAGGAAACCATAAACGTGATTGAAAATGTGGTAGTCAGTAGAAGAAAGGCCTGAGGAATTAGCTGGGTGGGGAAGAACTGCATAGCCAAATTCCCTAAACTTCTGGAGCGTCATTAGTGAAGCGTGTGGCCGAGCTTTATCATGAAGAATGATCGGCTCTATTCTGTTGACCAGTCTGGGACGGAGGATTAGCAGTTTTACATTCGTTTTGGCAATTTCATGGCAATATATTTCTGTACAAATGGTTTTTCCGAGTTTTAGGAAATTATAGTGGATTAATCCAGTAGTACACCACCAAACACTCACCATAACCTTCTGTTTGAAGAGCTCGGATTTAGCGAAGGTTTTCGGTGCTTCACTTTGGTCCGACCATAACGAAGAAGACTTTTATTATCGTACAGAGTCCACTTTTCATTGCAAATTACAATACGGTCGAGAACTGGATCGGTCTGGTTACGGAGAAGAAGCGACGAACAAATTTCGTATCTGCACATTTTTTTGATTTTCATTCAAATCATGTGGTACCGATTTGTCGAGCTTTTTTGACACAACCAGGATAGACAAAACAAGACAATGGAGTACATATAAATATATATCGGATGAATTATGAATACAATGAAAATGAGGATGAAATGGCTTACTTGCCCCCAAAGCAAGTATTTTTATTTTACTGCTTTTTAAATTACAGTTTTACTTTACAGTCTTGTATATTTTTCTTTAACTCAAAATTACAAATACTGTGCTATATCATCAAAAATTACAACAGGCGGCAGCTCGTCGTATCTGTTCTGAAGTGATGTTATTTCAACTCTTTTTTTTTTTTTCCAAATAGTCTACTAACCTCTCCCCTCTTTCTCTCTCTAACAGCACGCCCTTCTTACCTTCATGGTTTGCCATTTTCACTCTGATAATATTTCTAATATTTGTCACTCTCTTTTCAATTTCGATGCCGTTTTTAAATATACTATGAGGCTTCTTAAGTTTCTCCCTGTAAGCATCGGTCTCTTGATATCCTTCAACAGCTCTTCGTCCATCATAAATATCTCTGTCTCTACTTCGCTATCTCTTTAGTTTCCTTCCTTATTTCGTACTCTTTCTTCCTTGCTAGCTCAAAGCGACGGTTCGAGTGGTCGCACTTCAGTTGATTTTTCATTTGGTTTTCCATTTTTTAAATCTTTTCTCTCTTGTTCTCCACTTCGTTTGTCTTTCTTTTTTTCTCCTTGGGGCTTTTTGGTGGTGATTCTAAGTTCTTTTTTCTTTTCGCCACTGTAAATTGCTCCTCCATATTCTCCTCCTCTGCGGCTGGACTCTCTTCTGTTATTTCCTCCTCGTGTTTCTGGGGTCACTTGGCCTCCATGTATCCCCTTACTCCACGCAAAAATCATATTGGTGGGCTACCCTCTACAACAATCCTCAATCTAGTCACATCTGGCAAAAAAGCTCTTCCACAATCTTATGGAGGTATGGCAGGCTTATATGGACTGACTGCTATCTCTAGCTCATATCCCCAACAGTTCACCTCCATAGTTTGGACATTTTAAAAATGTGTGCATCTTCCTGTGTATGGTAGAGGATGGCTGCCAACAGCCATATCTCGTTAATTTCAGGGGACACTCTACCTATCCTTATCCTGACCGTACGTTTGCCACAGTAAGTAAGTAGTAGTGCCCACTCAGCCGATCTGAAAGCCACAGTAGAGTATTTCTTTGCTTTATTTTCGTTTACAAAGCGCACGTCCACCGTGCCGAATTTCCGTCCTCTGGTGTAGAACGTGGTAAAGTCCTTCACCTCTCTTAAACACTCCTCAACTGCTTCCACCGCTACTATTTCTACTTTCGTCGTTGCTATGTTTAACGTTCTGTAGATAATAGCTCTTTTCTCGGTATTCTCACTGACTTCCTTGTGAAGCGTCAGCCTAAGACGACCCCCTCTCTTTTTTCAACAAGTCTTTATACTTCTTGAAATTATTGTCTTTAACATCTTTTTCACGGACATGCAGTAGCTCCGTTGACAAGCTTTTGCCAGTCACTGCAGCAAAACTGCCCGCTTGCACTGGCCTGTTTTCCATATTCTTCACCACTTCACCCATAAATGGGGAAGACAAATAAAAATCCCAACAAATTCAACAATAACAATACAGCAATTCAGGAAATAAGAACAAGTTAACAATTGCAGTAATCACATTTCAACTCACTCAAATACAACGACAACTCTCGGCTTTAGACCCAGATGATTGTAACAACGGTGAAAGAAATAGCAATGTTAAAATATTGATGCATTTGGGCACGTCTATGTCTGTATTATCAGACAACTTCAAAGAAATTCAAAACTCTGCAAAAACCCGGTATAAATTCTTCATAGTTCAAAATGTTGCTTACTTTTTACTTAATCTGATATAAATATTTTGTCACTGACATGCACACATATACACACACACACCGACTAACGTACACGTACAAAAACACATATACATAGACACACTCAAGCACATGGAGTGTCCACATGCACACACAGTCGCGCACACACACATAAATATATAAAGACAATTGTGCAGATAAACAAATTAATTATAACAGCTTGGGTTTGATATTAAAAAAAGCATGTATGTGTATTGGCATGCGAACCGGAAGAGAGCAAAGACTGAAGATTTTCAGATGATGAATATTTGAATATAAATTTATAGATATTTATATGTTAATAGGTTAAACTTACACAGAATACAGAACGAGGGTGAAAATTAAAGGGAAATAGATCGGGTGTTATAAGTCTAACAGCTGTTTCTGGGGTCTTGGAGATCCATCATAATTTTGATAGATGTATTTCACGAAAATATGCAGCCAGTGACGGAATCAAACAAACGTTGGATAAATCGAGCTTATGTCTTCAGGGTAGAAAAACAAAATCTTTCAGATCATAGCAATCCGACGTGCTCTAATTTATATATTTTGTTTTATTTTGGGAGGATTATCATAAAATATGGAACACACGCGCTGATTCCATTTCACTTCTCATTAGTCAAATAATTAAATATTCAGCCAATTAAGTATTCTATTTCGGTCGACCAATCAAGTGGATTTGTCTGAGTCATTTAGTTGTTATTCAAGACCTCATCATTGATAAGCTCTTGCTGTTCCATCACTGTCTTCCTTCTAGTTTCCATATTCCACTTTTTAATTTCATCAAATATGAATGTCAACTTGAAAGTAAAAGCGTGTTTCGTGTGGTCGAGTTCTTACATTCGCCCTCCACAAATATTAATTGATATACTACGGTTATGTTATTGATTGGTTTGTAGTTGATAGAGACAAGATTTTCACGGATCAAGCAGTTTGATTAATTGACAGATAGATTAAACAAGCAATGTATCAATTGCTTAGATGGTTAAGTGTATGTGTTTCTTATTGGCATAATGACATTTTCAAGAAGCAAGAATTCTGTTTTAACACACATTTTCATGCCAAATATCTGACAATGCAACTAAACACACAAAAACACACACATATATATATGTGTGTATGTGTGTATATATATAGTTCTATCTATCTATCTATCTATCTATCTATCTATCTATCTATCTATCTATCTATCTATCTATCTATCTATCTATCTATCTATCTATCTATCTATCTATCTATCTATCTATCTATCTATCTATATATATATATATATATATGATTATAATTAGGGTTCAGCTAATTGCTTCACCACATACCGAATTTAGAAATAGGAGTTAAAATTCCTTTTCTGCTACTATAAGAATTTCCATGAGGGTAACATACTTATTACGAAGGCAAAGAGAAAAACAAAGAATCAACACGACCAGGGTTAACTATATACGCATTTCGAGATTAAAGTGATTTAAATTTTACTTACTTCTCTCTTCAGTATAGTATTTCCAATTATAATATTTGAACGTGCTACGGATGAATATGCACACAATCGAGCGACAGCATGTAGCAGATATCCAACCAACACTTCCAAAATTTACAGAGCCGAAAGTGAATACACTATTCACACTCTATACCCACGTGTATGCTACGAGCAATACCGCAGAAAACTGCAATGTTCTGCCATGGAATATATTATAATTTAAAATTAATAATAAAAGGGTAAAATTTATTAATTAAATTAATTAATTAATTAAATAAAAAAATTTTACCCTTTTATTATTAATATATATATATGTGTGTGTGTGTGCATATACCAGAGTAAGCACATAAATACAAAACAAGGTGGAAAAAGTAGTACTCGAATACCAGAAGCAGAGTAATATGCTTTATTAAAAAGCAGCAAAAATATCTCAACAACTGTTACTCAGTTTCACATTCCTGTTCGGCGGACAGTTTTGTCCGACGAACGGGAATGTAAAACTCCTAGTAAGTTTTGTGATATTGTTACTGCTTTTCAACGAAGTATATATGTATACATATATATAAGCAAAGCCTACACACATTTTGTGAAGTCTCTTCCCAAAGGTTAGTGTCTTTCGAATTTCTAAATAGGTTCTTTTCTCAATCTTAACTCTTTGGGGAAAAATCTTCTTTCGAAATATATATATATATATATGTACGTACTTGTTTGTTTGTGTGTGTGTATGTGTGTGTGTGTGTTTATGCGTGTGAGTGCCTGTGCGTATGTTTGTGTGAAATAAGTTTGGATGTGACCATATCTCGGTGCATTCCTTATGTTGCACTCAGTAATAGCTCCCGTTAAAGTTGGCATTTTAAGTAGCCTGCTGATGTAGAGGCTCTTGTTAACTATCATTGATATAAATGCGCAAGTATTTCGTATTGTAAGGCGATGTATATACCAATAAGCTATCAGTTTAATGTTTACAATTGATACAATCCCTCTCTGCATAGAACAACATGGCATATAAATTATTCGCTTGGGTAAGGTACGCAAGGCATGTAACAGTTAACGAGGCAAGCCACCTTATCGAATATTCACGAAACTCGCCTCTTATGCATGATATGCATGTACGATGGGGTGCTGAAAATTTGCCGGCTTTAAGATTATTGCGAACGACCTGATTGGAGGCCCAACCTTACGAGTTCTTTTACAGATTTTTGAAAAACTGAAGGACTACTGCAACAAGTGTGAATGTAAGAGGGGAATATATTCAGTAAAATCATAATTAGCTAGTCGTCCTGGTCCTCCGTATATATGTACATCCATCTATCTATCTATCTATCTATCTATCTATCTATCTATCTATCTATCTATCTATCTATCTATCTATCTATCTATCTATCTATCTATCTATCTATCTATCTATCTATCTATCTCTATCAATCTATCTATCTATCTATCTATCTATCTATTTTACACTTCATATTGACATTTCTGTGATAACGATCCCTATTGATCAATTTTTTCCCCTCTCCCCCTTCTTTTTTTAACCCCCCTTCTTTTTGTCCTCTTTCTCTCCTTTTACGATCCCTTTTGATCGAAACTCCCCCTTCCTTTTTTTTTTTTTTTTTTTAAAACCTTCAAAAGAAAAGCTCTACCTTGTAATTTGTTCTATCTGTGTGCAGCCCTGTGTGGCTAATAAAGAAACATATCTATCTATAAAATGTGACTTCATTGACCGAGGTTACCGTGGTCTTTTCCGCAGGCTTTTCTTTCCACGGGTAAACCTCACCTGTCCTCCCCTTTACACTTCATATTGACATTTCTGTGATAACGATCCCTATTGATCATTTTTTTTTCCTCCCCTCCCCCCCTTTTTTTTTTTTTTTTTATTTTAACCCCCCTTATTTTTGTCCTCTTTCTCTCCTTTTACGATCCCTTTTGATCGAACCTCCCCCTTCCCTTTTTTTTTTTTTTTTTTTTTTTTTAATACCTTCAAAAGAAAAGCTCTACCTTGTAATTTGTTCTATCTGTGTGCAGCCCTGTGTGGCTAATAAAGAAACATATCTATCTATCTATCTATCTATCTATCTATCTATCTATCTATCTATCTATCTATATCTGTCTGTCTGTTTGTCTATCTTCTGCATATATCTGTCTGTCTGTCTGTCTACCCTATCTATCTAACTATGCATCTGTCTGTCTGCCATTCTGACTGTCTGTCTCTCTCTTTCTGTCGGTCTTTCTCTTTGTGTCTGTCTTTCTCTCTATACTTATTATATCTATCTGTCTGTCTATCAAGCTATCTGTCTGTCTGTCTGTCTGTCTATCTATCTATCTATCTATCTATCTATCTATCTATCTATCTATCTATCTATCAGGACAGTAGACAGAGATAGCATAGGATGTCCACAATTCCACATAGTCAGCTACACGGATCACAAACTTGTGACATGTACGCTAGACTTAGGTAAGACACTTAGGCAGGGTCCCGGATACTGGAAACTAAAGCGTCTTTCCCATCGAGACAAGTTTTCAGAGACCGGATTAGCACACTAGTAAAGAGGGCTTTGACGGGAGCCATCATCAACAACAAATGGTGGTTTGCCCTCAAGGGAGCAGTAAAAGCAGAAGCGATTAGGTACAGCAAAGCACTAGCCATAGATAGAAATAGAGTAGAGGGTGAGCTAGTTAAGAAGCTAGAAGCGGCATCGCATCCGACGTTTTGGCGGCGAGGTTGGCCCTCGACCAACACTTCAACGCCAAACACGAAGGATGTCCTGTCAGAGCTAGGATGCGTGCTCTAAGGAACGAAGGTGTTGGAGCCGCGAGAGAGGCCCGGGTGGCAGAGGCGCAACAGGGCAACAAAGCCACCATTCGGTCCCTGGTAGATGAACAGGGGCGCGAATTGCTCGAGCCAAGTAAAATGTGTGAGGCCTTTCAGCAGCATTTTGCCCGACTGTTCGGAACGAGTGGAGGGCAAGAACGTAGGGTGGACTTCAGTGCCTACCTACATAGCCTACCACGACTCTCGACAAGAAAGGCAGGGTGCTGCGAAGGTGCCATCACGGCGGCGGAAGTGCAGGAAGCGATGGCAGAATGCTCGGGGGACAAATCACCGGGTTTGGATAGTCTACCCTACGAGCTTTACAATTGTATGCCAGACTTGTTTGGAGATCTCTTGGCGGCGGTGTACTGCAACTGGCAGCAAAACGGGAGCATTCCTGGTTTTGTGAGCCGAGGAGCCGTAACACTGCTGAAGAAAGATCTAAACAAGGGAAATGTAATAGATAACTTTAGGCCCATCACTCTGCTTAATGCAGACTTGAAAATTTTGGCCAAGGTGCTAGCCAAGAGGTTGGCGCTTGTCATCGAGAAACTGGTCGACAGGGCGCAAACATGCGCCGTGCCAGCCGGACCATCCATGACAACCTCCACCTGATGCGCTACATCATAGACAGGGTAGTTAACGAACCTGGCATGGGTGGGGCGCTGATCAATTTGGATCAATCGAAAGCTTTCGATAGGGTAGACCATCGATACTTGGAGGCGGTCCTCGGAGCGGCTGGCTTCGGTCCCGTCTTCCGCGGCTGGATAGCCGCTTTGTACAGAGGCATCCGTTCGGTAATTCGCGTGAATGGACATCTATCGAGACCCTTCGACATCGCACGTTCGGTCCGTCAGGGATGCCCCCTCTCGTCACTTCTATACGTATTGACTCTCGAGCCATTATTGCGGAAGCTGGCAACCTTGAGAGGCATCCCGCGAGAACTGGGATGCGGGACGAGCGTGTCTGCATACGCGGACGACGTCACCGTCATAGTGTCTAGCCACGAGCACATCGAGCAGGTCGGCGAGACACTGAGAAACTACGAAGCGGTGACAGGAGCGAAAATCAACCGGGAAAAGTCAGTGGGCTTGCGACTAGGCACCTGGAGAAGCAAGCCCATGCCGTCCACCAGCGCCTCCGTCGTGGGACGCTGGACCGACGGCCCGGTTGAGTTGCTCGGGGTCTGGTTTGGTCCGGACCTCCAAGTGGAGAAGAACTGGAACGAGATAACGAGTAGGGTGGTCACGCTCGCCCGGCAATGGGCCGAGAGGAAACTGTCCTTAAAAGGTCGGGCGGAGGTGGCGAACACGTACATCGCGTCCGTCATCTACTACCGCCTGACCGTCGTACCTTGTCCCGACCCTACCATCACCAAACTACAACGCATTCTCTTTCGCTTCTTGTGGAAAGGATGCGTCCCGATGGTCAGGCGATCCATTTTCTGTCAACACCCGTTAAAAGGAGGGCTGGGCATGCCGTGGTTGATGATGCGCAGACACGCGCTGAGACTGCGACATCTCTGGCTCTATGTAGACGACGGTGAACAGGTGTGGTCGCCGTTTGTGAGGCACGCTTTCCCGCAGCTCGTCTCCATGACCGAACTGCAGTCGTGGATCAAAAAGAGGCCGAAGAAGGGCGAATGGCACCGCGAGTGTCGCGTTGCTCTCAAGCAACTCTGCCGTCCTGGGTCGACCTTGAGTGACTTCAACACAACCAAAGCATTCTATAGGGGTTTAGTGGAGGGGAGGTACGACGACGAGCTCGGGGCGAACCTGGACGTCGACGAGGAGTACCTGACCCGCCTGTTCAGGACGACTTTCGGGCCAGGGCCCAGGGACAACTTCCAGAGATCCCTGGCCTGGCAGTGCTACCGAGAAGCGCTACCCGTTCGGGATAAGCTCTACAGACACGGCTCGAGAAACACGGGGCCGACCTGCCCGAGATGCGGTCAGAGCGACGAAACCGTTCTGCACGCACTCGTGCAGTGTCCAACAATTTCCGACCTGTGGGCTTGTGTCGAACAACTGCTGTCACGTGTGGGACGAGTCGGCTTATCAGCTGAGTCTATCGTCAATATTGTCACGCCTCCCTCCTTCAAACGGGAAGGAAGAACTATTTTCATCATCCTTGTGGCTATGGCGAAAGAATGTATCTGGTGGACGCGTCTTAAAGGATTGGAGACAAACACTTTCCTCTCTGGTCAGTCTCTCATCAACTTCTTCAAGTACCACTTGAAAAGGAAAGTGAGAGTAGAGAGGCAAGTTTTGTCTAGCGAATGTTTTAAAAAAAGATGGGTGAATGTAGCAAGAATGGCACGTATGAATGACGAAGCCACCTTGAGCATGATCCTATGAACCCAGAAATTGAAAACAGAGAGTTGCTTATTTGCAAAAAAAAAAAAAAGAAATATAACATGTGACTGCATTGACCGAGGTTACCGTAGTCTTTTCCGTAGGCTTTTCTTTCCACGGGTAAACCTCACCTGTCCTCCCTTTTACACTTCATATTGACATTTCTGTGATAACGATCCCTATTGATCTTTTTTTTTTTTTCCCTCCCCCTTTTTTTTTAAACCCCCCTTTTTTTTGTCCTCTTTCTCTCCTTTTACGATCCCTTTTGATCGAAACTCCCTCTTCCTTTTTTTTTAAAATTTTTTTCCTCTCCCCCTTTTTTTTAAACCCCCCTTTTTTTTGTCCTCTTTCTCTCCTTTTACGATCCCTTTTGATCGAAACTCCCCCTTCTTTTTTTTCTTTTTTTTTTTAAACCTTCAAAAGAAAAGCTCTACCTTGTAATTTGTTCTATCTGTGTGCAGCCCTATGTGGCTAATAAAGAAACATATCTATCTATCTATCTATCTATCTATCTATCTATCTATCTATCTATCTATCTATCTATCTATCTACCTCCCTACCTACCTGCCTCTCTATCTACCTCCCTACCTACCTGCCTCTCTATCTATCTATCTATCTATCTATCTATCTATCTATCTATCTATCTATCTATCTATCTATCTATCTATCTATCTACCTATGTATCTGTCTGTCTGTCTATCTATTATCTGTCTGTCTGACTGTCTGTCTGTCTGTCTGTCTGTCTGTCTGTCTGTATGTCTGTCTATCTATCCATATATCTATCTGTCTGTCTATCTATCTAGAGAGAGAGAAGGAAAGGAGGAAAGAGAGACTGAAGGAGAGATATGGAGAGGGTTATGATTTAGTGCTTTGGGCGTTGCATTCATGATCATAAGATTGTAGTTTCGAATCCTACCCAGCTATCAAAATAAATAATCCTGACCCAGACGGACATCCTGACCGGGAACGGGGAAATTCATACGTTATCAGACAATCCAGGAACGGGCCTCATGAGACTTTGGCTCCGGAATTACCTTTGATCTTTGATTTGATACAGACACACACATTCATAATACATACATACATGCATGTATATAGCAATAGATAGATAGTAGATAGATAGATAGATAGATAGATAGATAGATAGATAGATAGATAGATAGATAGATATGGATATATATATAATACACACACAAATATCTCCCCACTTGTATATATATATATATGAAATTAATCATGTCTGTAGATTTGCTGTTTGAAAGTATTACAGCAAATGTCAATACGCAGCTACATACAGACACAGTAACAGACAAGCACACACACAGGCACACACACATGCACAAACACACACACACATACACACACGCACGCACGCACATACACAATTATGTGTTTTTTTCTTATCTCTTCAGGTTCTTTATCTCCATTAAATCAGAATCGGTATTCATTTCAGCAAAATCGATGGTAGATTTTAAATATTTTAATAGAAACGATTCGGTGATGATTTTCAAACTTCTCATCCAGTCATGTGTAAATAATGAATAAAAACCAAAAACCAAAAACAAAACAAATACAAAACAACAATTAAACAACGCAAAGTGAAAAAAAAATATAGAAAGAAAACAAAATACACAAGAAACAATAAAAAGCGAAGTAAATTAATGAATAAAAAATGTCTGCTAAGAATATCAAATAAATAATTTGGAAAAATATATAGAAAAATTAAATATATGAACAAATATTAAACATAAAAATGGGATTTAAAAATAGTTAGAGAAATAAATGTAAAAACAAATTGGTGACATATTGATTCCATAACATTTACGTATCTGTGTCTCTGTCTCTCTCTTTATCTGTTTCTCTTTCTATCTATCTGTACATATACATGATATACGTATATATTGATGGATACATATGTATTAATACAAACACTCATATATATATATATATATATATATATATATATATACAGACTCACATATACACACGCACAAACACACACATATATATTATATACATACGAACATATATACGAGCAGATACACGCTCTCTCAAATATAACTTACTGACTGTATTATAAATATACACATTAGCCAACAGGAAGTTAGACAAGAAATACGAAGGAGTAGTATGTGAGGAAGTAACACATCTGTTAATGGCCAGGATATAGACAGACAAATTGGCTTTTCTCTAGTCACGTGTGGTGCTTAATAGGTCATGTGTTATGCAGTATTGTGTGCCATTAAATATTTCCAAATTATGGAATGAAACTAAATGAAAATCATAAAACTTCAAAATGACAAAAAGAGCGAAGGACCAGTCATTCATTTTTTTTAGTTACATACAGTCATACATATACATAAAACGAAGTTCATACATGAACACATATGCATATAAATGACTACATACACACATATATATATATATATATATATATATATATATATATATATAAGAGTTTAGCTGTATGGTACGAGTGTGAACATGTATATGTTACATATATTCAAGCATATACAAACATAAAATGAACCCGCACAAATATACACAAGTACTTACAATTATAGTCTCTCTATGTATCTATCTATATATATATATCTATGCACTTTTCTACGTATCTCAATGTGCGTATGTATGTCTGTACGTATGTATGTATCTATCTCTCCATAGATAGATAGATAGATAGATAGATAGATAGATAGATAGATACATACATACATACATACATACATACATACATACATACATACATATATAAATACATACATTCATATATAAATACATACATAAACCTTTATGCTCATGTGTCTCTTTCTCTCTCAGTTTCTATCTATATTATGTATATATAGGTACATGTATAATTAAATGCCTTCATATATGCAGCAACCCCACACCCCATGAATTAGAAGTTACATTTACGTTTAATTGTAGATGTATTTAAAATACCGCATAATATCTTAGAATAGGTACACTGAATTTTATCGTGCATATATCGACATTTGAACAGAATTGTGCTACAGGGAGAAAGAATTGAATATCTGTATAAATAAAATAAACAGAAGCCCACACATATATTTGTACATAATAAAAAGTATTGATTCCAAATATTGGAATAAGGCCCGTAATTCCGACGGATGGATAAAGTCAATTTAATAGCCTCCAGTGCCCAATTGGTACTAATCATATCGACCCCGGAATGATGAAAGGAAAGTAGACTTCGGCGGAATTTGAACTCAGAACGAAAAACGGACGCAAAGCTGCTAAGGTATTCTGCCAATGCGCTGTCTTGCATATATAATAAACATTAATAATTGTATATACATAACTAATATATATGCTCAAAAATGTCTGTGTATTCATATATATTATATATATAATATATATATATATATATATATATATATTATATATATGTAAACAAGTCAAATTGCGATAAAATAAAATTAATTATTATCGCTGGTGAAACTAGCTCAGGCCATATATTATTCATATATCAGTACATTAAGGCGAAATATGTGCTAGAACACAGAAGCTAGATAATTTAGTGAAATGAAAATAAAAACATTTACTAACTCGGTTCCTCTTAGACTGCAGTTTCGTTCTTTTCAGCAATAAAGATAATTTATTTGCTCAGGGAGAATTCATCGGTAAGAGCCCTGTTGTTCTGAGATCCTAACTCACTAGAAGCATGTGCTTCTAATGATTTGCTCTCTCTAACTAATCAGATTATATATATTTCCTAGACGTAGAAGACTTACCAAGGAGGCACATACGCATTTCAATATTCTCATATGTGTACTTACCAAAAAAAAAAAAAAAAAAAAATATATATATATATATATATATATATATGTCTGTGTGTATGTATGTGTGTGTGTATGTATGTACCTATGTACATACACACACACCCACGCGCATATTTAATTATGTCTTACATGTACGAACGTCCGAACGCAGTAATCGCTGAATCTTAATCAAAACGTTACCTACATTCGCCTCCTTGATATTTCCAGAATTATCGAATCAACTTATACAGCCATAGTGGTTTTAATTGCTTTGTTCAAGCTGAAAATGCACATGGCAGAAAAAGTACATGCTATTCATTATCTGTCTTCCTGCATGCCAGCCTGACTATCTCTTTACCTGCCTGTCTGTGTGTT
The DNA here is from genome assembly GCF_006345805.1 of Octopus sinensis. NCBI lineage: Eukaryota > Metazoa > Mollusca > Cephalopoda > Octopoda > Octopodidae > Octopus > Octopus sinensis. Next base: position 65,302,823 of record NC_043002.1, on the reverse strand, counting down.
TGTCTGATTATCTATCTATCTATCTATCTATCTATCTATCTATCTATCTATCTATCTATCTATCTATCTATCTATCTATTTCTACATATGTACACACAGACACACATTCGTTTGTGTATATATATATATATATGTATATATATATATATATATATATATATATATATATATATATATATATATATATATATATATATATATATATATATATATATTTTTATATATATTATAATATATTGTGAACTGATATCAGGAAATTAACATTAGATAAAAATTTCAGAAAGATATATACATGTGTAGAACAATTATTGTATTAAAAATATACATATATATATAAAAAATATATGTAAATATATATAAGTATTAATATATAATAATAATAATAAATATGACAGTTTAAAATTTAATATTTGAACATTAATTTTATTAAAGCATCTTACAATCGTTTCGCAAAAGTGTTGTTTCTATAATGGAATCCTATACTGATAAACATTTATAGACAATACGTCTGCTTCTCAGAGATATAAAATATGAAGCTTGTATAATTTATCGAAAGGCAGATTTTAAAAATATGAAGTAATATGGGAAAATGATGTTTGTTTGAAACATAAGAAAGTTACTGTTTTTAATTTTGGTAAGTACACATATGAGAATATTGAAATGCGTATGTGCTTCCTTGGTAAGTCTTCTACGTCTAGGAAATATATATGTTGGAATGCGGGACAATATACCGGATATTATACAAATATATTAGGGATTACTGCAGAAGACTTACCATGGAGGCATATTCAAGTCATACATGCCATACGAATTCACAAAATTAACATTTAGTCGGAATGTAAATCAAGGTAGCATCATCAACATTTCAAGTAATTCTACAATTCGATATCTTGGCAATACAGCGTATATTTTCTTGCATGTCTTAACGTTTCCACAATGGAAATAGCTAACAGAGCTTCCAATTTATAATATTTTGTTGAAGAGCACAACCCTGCAGAAAATATAGCATATAGACATGCCACGGACAGCCGTAGCTGAAAAGCAGTTTGTTGGGACGATACAAACGATCGCAAGGTAGCTGAACTAGATACGTCAAACATGGGGTCAGAGAAACGATGTCATCACAAATAGCGAAAGATCCAGTGGACCCTCCCCTGACAATCCGCTGGCTACTAGTGATACTCCATCTCATCTCTGTTCCT
>NC_043002.1:65297722-65299021 GCF_006345805.1 Octopus sinensis | reverse complement strand
TTTTGTTGATCCTATATATATATGGCTGTAGAGTTGCGTAATTGGTTATGGACCATGCATTTGTAAATTACATTATATCTTCTGCAATGGGTTTGTAGCGGACAGGTTGTTCCAGGACAGCAATTACAATTAGGTGAATTTTGAGGATCGTGTTCGGTAAGTGAGGAGGTTGTATCATCAGAAGAGAGGTTATAGAAGGGGTGAACATTTCTATATTATTATTATTATTATTATTATTATTATTATTATTATTATTATTATTATTATTATTAACGTTATCGTTACTACCACCGCCATTACTACTATTGTTACTGTTACTTCTTCTATTTGTCAGGGCATTAGAGATTGTGCTGCTATTCTGGGCATTGTCGGTAGAATAGGTTGGGTTGCGGTTATTACCAGGTGCGATAGTATCTATGCTAGATATGTATGTGGGTTGATTATTTTTATTAGTAGAGTTGTTGTTATGTGAGTTTTGATAGCAAAGAGAGAGCTTTTGCTTATTCGAGGCTACTACAATAGATTCAAAGTTAGGTGAGTTTGAATAAGATAGTTTCAAGGTGGATCTATTAAAGATAGAGTGATATTTATGATGTCGAGGGAAGTTAGGGTCAAGTATTCTAAAGAAGGATTTAGCTAGGTTCTTAACGTTAAGTGAGAATGGTGGTGTGTACCATAAAATAGAGCGACCGCCACTTTTTTTAGGGGTTCTGTGGATGGAGCTATCTAAATTGTTAGATAAATGAGCGTTATTTAACTTATTGTGTAGGGTGTGTGATAAGCAAGTCCTGATATTGTTAGTTGTTTTATTTGTTTTAGTATTTGACCTATTTTTAAATGAATGTGTGTGGGGTCTATATTGTCTGGTTGCAATGGTTTCCATGGTCCGATCGACTGTATGTGTTTGGTTGCAGGTGTGGTGATTGTTGCATGTTTGAGATGTGATTTGAGATATGTGTTGTTTGAGCCTGGTGCTCTGGATGTATTCTATTTGTTGGGAGAAGCCGCTAGCAGCGAGTGCTTGATTATAATATGGTGCATGGTTATTGAAGATTTCTTCAGTGGAAGAGAGGTCAGATATGCGGGTTGAGATTCCTTTGATTATATTACTAAAAGTGGATTTATGGTGATTGGAATGGATGTTAAGGTATTTAAGGTACTGGTTAGTTTTGTGGTAAGGGGAATATAGGGATGTTGATAAGCTTAGGGTTGCGTCCCAAAAGTTAGGAGTTTTGTGGGCGTTTTCGAATGTGATAAATATGTTTAAGTTAGAAAAGAATTTATGTAGGTCGTTTCTGG
>NC_043002.1:65255222-65292722 GCF_006345805.1 Octopus sinensis | reverse complement strand
TGAGATTATTCTTTTCGAAGTTGGAGAGGATTTACAGTTCTATATTTAAGAGATGAGGAATTATGTACATTATTTACATTTGACGGATATTTGTCCTCATCTTTGTTGTCAACACAACGTTTCGACTGATATACCCTCCAACCTTCACCAGGTGTCTTGGGGAAATTTCGAATCTAGGTTCTCATTCCTAAGGTATTTTTTGACATTATTATTATTATTATTATTATTATTATTATTATTCAGTTCACTGCCTGGAATCGAACTCGGAATTTTCGGGTTGGTAGCCCACGCTCTTAGCCACTACGTCATATGTTCGTAGACAATTATGGAGTGAAATTTAGGGCTTATGAATCTAATATTTTCCCATTCTTCCTTAATGCCGGCTCCCATATACTGTTCATATCTGCACTCGGTCTGCTTAGGTGGTTGTTGCGACCTAACATGTGCTGCTTCTTTCAGTTTTCGTATTTTCCCGTGGTGTTCTCTGTATATTATTTTAACTTCATCCCACAGGGGGAGGTGGTCTTCGTTTTTCGATACAGGATCAGCTATACCCGATTTATCAATGTCTCTCCGTGTCACAGCTTTGCGATGTCCTTTTACCATTATTTTGAGGCATGTTTCTCTTTTGTACAACCTATCACAGCTGCATGGGATGGAGTACACACAGTTTTTTGTTATATTCTATTCTATTGGTAGTTTTACTCGAAGGAGATATTTGCGAAGTGTCGTATTACTCTTGAATACTGTCCTGTCATATGGGTTGCATATCTTTTGTATCTTTTCGGAGAGGCTTTTCACATACAGTAGATAGACTGTGCACAGTTTATTGGTTTCATCCTCTCTTTTCTTCATAATTGGACAATACTAAGCTTAAATCAATTTTTTGAATCTATTGCAAAATATTGCTTAGTATCATTCCCCTAACTCCGAATAAAATTCACGATGGGGCACTTCTGCTATATTTTGAGTGGTCCAACTTGAACCCAGTTTCACTCATCAATAGGCTACATGTTTCAGTGTCTGCTTCTTCTATTAGTGCTATAATGACATGCAATCATCTAGCTCAGCTACATTCATAGCATTTATAAATATGTCATCAACCTCACTGCTCCATATTTATTTCGCTACGACATCCTTGCAAATATTTTCAAAACCCTATGTCTTAGACTTGCAAACTTTTGGAATATACTTCTGGTAAACATTTTTACTGTGATCGTTAAGTTCTCACTTACGAAATTCAAAATTTCTATCGAATAATATTTTTATTCCTTCCGATTGTGAAGCTCACGAAAATTCATTGGTTACTGCACACTCTGCTCCCTCTATCTCGAAAATGATAACTCCAGCATTACAAATGCATCGAATTTGCTGGCAGTAGTTTTCATCAAGGAACCACTAAAACGACTGTCAACTATTTATTCAGCTACATCGATTCGAGATAGCCATGGCTAGTAAGAGTCCAAGAACGAAAGCTTGCGTAAAACACTATAATGACAGATAACATTCGCAGGGACAGCCAACTTATATACTCTGACCTCTATATTACAAAGAAAAGAATGGGTGTTAGGGAGTCAAATATCTAGGTCAGCGTTTCTGTGTATGAATAAATCCTTTCAACCATATACATGTTCGCATACAAACAAACAAACACACACACGATCTCTCTGTCTCTGTCTCAGTCCCTGACTGTGTCTCTGATTCTCTTTCACACACGCGCGTGAACCTGCGCAGACGCACACTCACACGCACGCACACACAGGCACGCAGACACACTCACAAGCGAATACATACGCCTATCTACAACGAACTAGATACAACCACATGGTTGTAATTCAGACAACTGTCTTCTCCTACGGCTTCGATTCGACCGATAGCTTGTTACATAAATTTGGAAGGCAGAAACTGTATAGGGGCATGTCGTAATACATACATATATATATACATACATACATGTATGTATACATACATATGTGCGTGCGTACATACATGCATTCATGTATTCATATATACATGAACACATATATACAAACATATATGTCACCATGATAGATCGTTAGCCATAAAACACACATTTTTTTCATTTTTTCTCTCCTTTTTTCTCTCCTTTTCTCTTTCCTATTTTCTCTCCTTGTTTCTCTCCTTGTTTTTTCTGTGTCCCTTTCTGTAGAAGAGCGTAGGCTCGAAACGTAAAAGACTTGTTCTATTCCTGAGCGTTATACTAATACATCTGTTTGTTTTGTACACCACCTGTCTTCGTCTGTTGTTTTTTCGTAAACTCTCCCTACATACATACATATATACATACATACATACATACATACATACATACATACATACGTACATACATATACACACAAATATATATACATACATACGTCACTACCTACATATAAGCATGCATTCATGTACACATAAACACATGCATATATACAGACGTACGTACATACATACATGCATACATACATTCATATATTCATGCATACATATATACATACATACAAATATACATACATACATATATATACATACATACATATATATATATATATATATATATATATATATATACATACATATATACAAACATACGTACGTGCGTACATACAAACATGAAGTAATGTATACATATACATGCATGCATCTATACACACATACGTACGTACATACATGCATACATATATACATATATACATTCATGGATATATATATATATATATATATATATTATATATATATATATATAATATATATATATATATATATAATCTCGGGTGTGATAACGACGGTATGTGTCAGCAGTGTAGTAAAATCTGCAAAGCGTTCGAGTGTAACTAGGATGCACTCCTGATTCACGCGGTTGCAGTTGATGATCAGTTCAAAGAACAAAAGTAACAGCTGGGATGCACTATCGCTTTTAAGTTGGTGAGGAAAGACTCTGTTATATTCTGTGATTTTGATCCACCATGTAGCAATCATTTGGAGTCGTGTGCCTAAGGAAATTTTCTCTTTTCATGAAATAAATGAAGAGAACGGCGTCCTCCGGAAGGCAAAAGAAGAATATTTCATACGACTTCTGAGTCCGAAAACTAAACCGGAAATAGTTAACAACAATCTTACAGGAAACAACTTTCACTATAAATATAATAACACGTGCTTGAAAACGTTAAAAACTGAAAGCGCTTGCACATTTATAAAAGCAAAGCCTACACACATTTTGTGAAATCTCTTCCCAAAGGTTAGTGTCTTTCGACTTTCTAAAAAGGTTCTTTCATCAATCTTAACTCTGAGAAAAAATTTTCTCTCCAGATAATATAACTGTATCAAGGAATTTCCAAAACTCGAAATGGATTTTTTTGTCCCATTTTGAATTATATATATATACATAGATATATATACGACGGGCTTTTTTCAGTTTCTGCCTACTACATCCACTCACGAGGCTTTGGTCGGCCTGAGCTTATAGTAGAAGACACTTGACCAAGATGCCATGCAGTGGGACTGAACATGGAACCATGTGGTTGGGAAGCAATCTTCTTACCACATGTGCCTATATATATAATATATATATATATATATATATATACACACACACAACCATTTTATTTAAACCTCCTTTAAAATATGATCAGGAACACGTGGTCATGCTCCGGTAGCTTATAACGTTTATTTATGTCTGTATGAAACATACATGAAAAGCGCAAGGGGAAAAAAAAGTAATAACGAAATATTAACAGAATATTCAAGTGCTAATGATTATAATTCTCTTTAAAAAAATAGAAAATATATTTTGCACATGGGATCTATTTTAATTTTATTAACTTATTAATATGACTGAAATGCCGATAATTGATGTTTTTTTTAAAATTTTAATTAATTGAAGTGTCATAAACATATAATGGCTTCTAACGCAGACACCGGTCCATGGAGGATCTTTGGATTTAATTACTCCTGCATTACTTGGTTTGCTTGCATTTCCATCCATCGTTAAGAGATGAAAGGTGAAGTTGATTGAGAAACCATTAGAATTCAAAACTTAAAAGATACTTCAAAAGTAATTTTTTTCCCTATGCTCTAACGATTCTGTGAATTTATCCTTCTGCACACATTGAATAATACTTACTATCATTAATAAAATAATGCAGTTTACTCATAATAATGGCGGGTTAGAATATATTTTAACTCATTCCTACACTTTATAATAACTAAACTCAAAGAAAAATGGGTAAATTTGACGAGATTTTAACTGTGAATATCAGAGGCCTGAATTTCAACACCCTCATTTTCTCTGAAATGTTGATGCTTCTGTTGTGTTAGCGGTAGTTATTGATATCTATTTTTAAAAAAAGTAACTAATTATCGTGTTATTAACATATAATGAAATCTATTTCAGACATTTGTCTTTGGAGAAACCGTGGACTTAATTACTCCTATATTGCATGTTTAGTTTGGATTTTGCTTAATTGGTGAGGGATAATAGGCAAAAGTGATTTATAAAGGATCAGAAAGAAACATAAAAATATTCCTGGAGGGAATTCCTGTGGAATAAGTGAATGAGATCACAACATTCTTCCCATCTGAACGGGACACCGGACCATCGATTGGTTTACATCGCAGCTATTACTGGAACTTGATTTACAGCTGAGTGAACTGGAGCAAGGCGAAATGAAGTGTTTTGCTCAAGAAGACAATATAGCACTCGGCCCGGGAATCAAAATCACAATATTGAGATCATGAGTGCAACACCGGAAAGCATTAGGCCATGCATCTCTCTTTATATTAACTACTTTACATTAGCTACATACAAAGGATATAGGAGGAAAATTGCCTTGGTTTTAACTTAGTAGTTAAGAAACCCTAATTTAATAACACATGTTATTCTGTCTGAAATGTTAACGTTTCTGCTGTTACACCAGACAAATAGTCTACGACCACATCACCCCTAACATCTGGCCACCTTACAACCCAGGCTGCATCCCTCTTGATTATTATGTATGGGGTACAGTTCTGAGAGAGACTAACAAAACTTCTAAAACCAAAGATGAGTGAAGGGAATGATTATGGCAGCATTCACGAATTTAAAAATGGAGACCGTCCAGAAAATTTGCAGGAGATCCCGAAGTTGTCTGGAGGCCGTGGTTGAAGCCGATCGCGATGTTGTTGCATAAATTTACTATATAGTGCTTCAAGATATTCTTATGTAATATTACGTATTGCGTTGTCAGTGTTATTTTCCTTTTTCTGTAATGTAATTTGGACGAGAGTTTATTCACCGCACCATGTGTGTGAGTGTATAAATAAATATATATGTATATATAATATAATATATATATATATATTATATAATATATATATATGTGGTGTGTGCGTGTGTGTGTGTGTGTGTGTGTGTGTAAGACGGCTCATAGAGCGGGTTTTCCGGTTGCCTTGGCATATAGGTTCCGCACCTTGACGGGACACCGGTCCGTTGCAGGTGAGCTGCAAGGTGCAGGAGGAAAAAATGAGAGCAAGTTTTGGCGAAAGAGTCAGCAGAAGTACGCCATTACCTTCTGCTGGAGCCGCGTGGAGCTTAGGTGTTTCGCTCATAAACACACATATCGCCGAGTCTGAGATTCGAACCCGCGATCCCTTGACCGCGCGTCCGCTGCTCTTAACACTAGGCTATGTGCCTCCGCGATAGAAGTGTCGAGTTTGACTAATCTTGAAACGTACGTTCTCAAATAACCTTTGCATTTGATTTTTTAATGTCTCTACCCCCATACTTTCGTGAGTTGAATTGAGCAAGCACTATATGAGAGAGGTTTTCTTTAAGTATTAGAAATAGTTTTAAAAAAGTTTTTTTTAGCTGCTATTTCTAATGAGTTCAGTATGCGGCAAAGTAATTTATTTTACTAAGCCCTTTTATATAATGTAATAATTTGAATTCGCCTTAAATGGTCCCTTTGCATACTGAATACTTGGTGAAATTGATTAATTAATTAATTTTACCCTCAATTGTTGAAATTATAATTGATCTCTCTCTATATAATGCCTCGGATTTTACCGAAAAAAGCATAGTGTTTACTGATTTTAACCCACGCTGGTGGAAAGGGGAGAGCAGAAATTCTTCGCTTGCTTTTTGAGTTTGCTGGCACTGTTAGTTTCGAGCAGATCTTCAGAAGCGATAAGAAGCCGAAAGGGTATGCTCCCACTTTCAGTGTTTTCAAATCCAAACCAGGGAGTTCTGAGCTGATGATAGAAGTGTCGAGTTTGACTAATCTTGAAACGTACGTTCTCAAATAACCTTTGCATTTGATTTTTTAATGTCTCTACCCCCATACTTTCGTGAGTTGAATTGAGCAAGCACTATATGAGAGAGGTTTTCTTTAAGTATTAGAAATAGTTTAAAAAAAAGTTTTTTTTTAGCTGCTATTTCTAATGAGTTCAGTATGCGGCAAAGTAATTTATTTTACTAAGCCCTTTTATATAATGTATAAAATATGTATATATATATATATATATATATATATATATATATATATATATATATACATATATATCATATGTATACATGTATATATATATATATATATATATATATATATATATATACATGTATACATATGATATATATGTATATATATATATATATATATACATGTATACATATGATATATATATATATATATATATATATATATATATATATATATATACATGTATACATATGATATATATACATGTATACATATGATATATATGTATATATAGTATGAACTTAATTTTGTTGTTATTTATTAACTCACGCACACATACAAAGCCATACACATGCAAACAAGCAAAAACCACCACTTACACCTATATTTATTGGAATATAGTCATGTACGAATCCCACAGTGTATTACATTAAATGCAAACTGTATTAATTAATGAAATATTAGAGAAAGTATATTTCGAAATTAAATGAATTGCTTGTATAAATTTAATTCGAAATATTTTAGAAAACACAAATGAATAACAATGCTGTTGATCATGGTAAGAAACGCTGAAGGGAGCTGAACATCAAATCTTCATAGATGAAACCTCCGTCTGGTAAGTTCTTCGGTCCCTCAGTTTCTTGTACACTTAGGGGTCCGTGTAGCTTCCATTTCATATCTCCTGGTTGCCCATCTGCTGACAATTTTTAACTACTTAAATATCGGAGACTTGTGCCTTTAAACCGCTTGGAGATTTAATCTAGTTGTAACGCGTTTCTGTTGGCGTAACTTTCACGCTCATGCTTAAAGAAGAAATAACGCCGATAGTGGAATGGTTAAGCCATTTTTCCCAATTGCCAAGTTCCCTGTATGATAACAATTCGTGGTGTCATGGGCACCTTATATTCATCATAGCTGCCCACAAGTGGCCCCAAATCATCTTAATGAAATTAGATAAACGAAGACTGTGCGGAAACACTGTTGGATGTATAAAAACTTTAATTCTAAATTGCAAATTTGTTACAGAATATCTCATGTTGATACTTCTTGAAGATTAAATTTAGATGCCAGATCTCTGGAATACTCAGTCACATAAAGAGAATTCAAAATTCAGGTAATTCAGTTACGAAACAGCTGAATTGTTATTGCCGAAAATTATTGAGAGCTATTTGCATATTTTCTGTGTCAGTTTTTGACACACACACACACACGCACACACATAGGCATATATACAAAAGAACACACGCACACTCATACACATTATATACAAAAATACACACACACAGTCGCACACACATGCACACACATACAAAAAGACACACTCTCACACACACACACATATACAAAAACCACACACACTTACACACACACATATATACAAAAAGACTCACACACTCACACACACGCGCACACACATACACATATATACAAAATGTCACATACTCTCACACACAAATATATGTATTAAAAAATCATACACTCACACACACACACACATATATACAAAAAGGGCACACACACTGATACACTCACACACACATGTGCACATACATATACACGCACACGCATAGAGAGAGACACACACACATGCAATTATAAACAAAAGGAATGACATTATTAAGTGCTTTTATTACATCAATTTACAATTGTTGCGTTGTAATTCAATTTCATATCTATTGCTATATTACGTATATTAAATATATCAATTATAGTTATTTAGCGAATGAATTTATACAAACGCACACACACACACACAAGAGAAGTCGAAAATATGCGAGGTGTCTTTTCTAGTTTGCTTATTTTTAAAGGCTTTATGGTTTCGTAAATTGGTTTTTGTTTTATCATTTTCGAAATTTAAGCGGGATAGAAAAAGATGGCACCATGCCGCAACCGTCTTGCTTCTGAGTGTAGTTAGAAAATTCTCTTGTTCTCTGGAGAGAACATGTCTCAAATTAATATCTATTTAAGATGTAAGTTGATTGACGAGCCTTAGAAATTTAGTTTGAATTTTGCTTAATCGGTGTGGAATGATAGACAAAAGTGATTTATAAAGGATCCGAAAGAAACATAAAAATAATCCTGGACGGAATTTCTGTGGAATAAAGGAACGAGATTACCACAGTCTTCCCATCTGAACGGGATACCAGACCTTAGTACATGCGACCGTTAATGTGATATTTTCACTCGGAAAGTTAAGGCTGAGTGAACGTGTGAAGTGACAGTCATAATCAACGCTCTCTATGTTTAACCTAGGAAGTTTGAACCACAAGTGTCGTAAAATCTGTTGGTTGGGTCCGAAAAATGATCTTTCAAAATTTTTCTTTTATTACTATTTATCTATCAGTTGATATGTTGTGATGATCACTTTTGTATTGATTTTGTATATTTTTAGGTCCAGATTGTAGTTGTTTCTGCCTGTAATTGTTTTTCAAGTTGTTATTTTTTTCCCATTGTGTATGTTGTAGTCTTCGGTCCTGGAAGAATTTCGTTCTTGTGGAAAGAAGATCTTGTATACTTTTAGTTGGTTTATTTTGTCATCGGAGTAACTTCTACCAGTAAGTCGGCGAGCTAGTAGAAACGTTAGCACATCAGGCGAAATGCTTAGCGTTATTTCGTCTGCCGCTACGTTCTGAGTTCAAATTCCACCGAATTCGACTTTGCCTTTCATCCTTTCGGGGTCGATTAAATAAGTACCAGTTACACACTGGGGTCGATATAATCGACTTAATCCGTTTGTCTGTCCTTGTTTGTCCTCTCTGTGTTTAGCTCTTAGTGGGTAGTAAAGATATAGGTATTTCGTCTGTTTTATGTTGTGAGTTCAAATTTCGCCGAGGTCGACTTTGCTTTTCATCCTTTTGGGGTCGATTAAATAAGTACCAGTTACGCACTGAGGTCGATATAATCGACTTGATCCGTTTCTCCATCCTTTTTTGTCCCCTCTGTGATTAAGCCCCTTGAGGGTAGTAAAGAAATAAGAAACGTTAGCACGCCAGGCAAAATGCTTAGCGGTATTTCGTCTGTCTTTACGTTCTGAGTTTAAATTCCGCCGATGTCGAGTGTTTGCCTTTGATCCTTTCGAGGTCGATAAATTACGTATCAGTTGCGTAGTGGGGTCGATCTAATATACTGGCCCCCTGTCCCAAACTTTCGGGGCTTGTGCCTAGAATAGAAAAAAAAAGAAAAGAAAAACAAAAACCTTCCACCTATTTTGTCGATTGCGTATCGGATTTGTGAATTAAATATTTTCTTCGGGAATCGGATCTCAGTAAATTACTCGTCTTTGAAATCACATTCATAATTGATGAACCAAAGAACACTTATCTCCCCTCGTTGAAGAGATATTAGTTCCTTGTTTTCGCATTTTTCTTTTCATATTTTGATGGTTAGGCCTTCAGATATGCTGGAAGTTTCTATTTCCATTTTTACGTTAATTGTTTTGAATTTTTTTTTTGAATTTGTTCTTAGCTGTAACAGTGGAATTTCTATTCGGAATTTGTCTAGAGTCATTTTTTCCGTAAGTTTTTGTTGTTTCATAGGTTCTTAATAGATAGAAATATACTATGCAGGCGTAGGAGTGGCTGTGTGTTTAGTAGCTTGCTTACCAACCACATGCATCAGTTCATTCCCACTGCGTGGAACCTTGGGCATGTTTCTTCTACTATAATGGCTGAAGATTGCTCGACATTTTAAAGCTGATGTAATACTTACAGTGTTTAATAAAATGAAGTAGCATGAAACAATTGTACTACTCTACCTTGGATATACTTGTTGCTTATTTTGATTATAATCACCCCATTTGATTTATATAGATAATACCATGCAAAATTCTGTTGCCTTTAACTTAAGTACCATATTCATCTGAATCTAAATTTTGCTGATCTTATGTATATATATATATATATATATATATATATATATATATATATATGTGTGTGTGTGTGTGTCTGTGTGTGTGTTTGTGTGTCTGTGTTTGTCCCCTCGCCATCACTCGAAAACCGATGCTGGTGTGTTTACGTCTCCGTAACTTAGTGGTTCGGTAAAAAAAGAGACCGATAGAACAAGTACTGGGCTTACAAAGAATAAGTCCTGGGTCCATTTGCTCGACTAAAGGTGGTGCTCCAGTCAAATGACTGAGACAAGTAAAATAATAAAAGAGTAAAAGAATTATGTGACAGACATTATATAGCATCTTCGAAGTCAACCAGAAAATACAAAAGACATGGAAACAACCCAAACCAATGTAAATAATTTACTTCCAGCATATCAAAGGACGTGCTACCAGGTAACATGTAAGTTAGTCTATGCATAGCTTCTCGATTGGTGAACTGTCAGAAAGGAGATACTGTATGTATACATGTATATATATTTAGACCCAAGGTTCTTATCTATTTATTTGAATTACTCTCTCTCTCTAAACTACCCTAAGGTCAAATTTGTAAATACGAAATATTAATATAAATATTTTACTTGGAAACAGTGTCAGGAAGAGAAGCCGTGCCTTATGTGTGCATGTAAGTGTGAGTGTGTGCGTCTACATGTGTGTATGTCCGCACACACACAAACACACATATACGTATATATATATATATATACATACATATATATGCGTATAGAATAACGCTTCATAAACCTGTACACATATACTTCCATATACACAGTCATACAAGCATACATACATGTATATATATATATAATATATATATATTATATATATATATATATATATATATATATATATATTATATATATATATATGTATGTATGTATGTATGTATGTATATGTATATATCAATAAATAACAATTAAATTAAATATTTGGAATTATGTAGTATTTTAAAAATTATTTAAAATCAAATGTACATAAATACATGCACTGATTTTAAAATATTTATTACTTTCTTATTAATTAATGTTGTCAAGAGACTTTGAAAAATTCTTCTAAAAGTGCTTTTGAAAATCGATAAAAATCATTAAAAGCATGTTTTAAATCTACTACAAACACAAGCTGTGTCTTCACATTTTATGTACATTTATTGAACGAAACAGCTCTATATTCTACCATGTGTGATCTCTTTTTCCAGCATGATGCTAATATAAATTGTATATATTTGATATGTTATCCTTGCAAGCTGTGAAACGAGGGAAACCGAGTGAGAAAAACTACGATTATTAGTTATAAGCACCACACATACTAACTGGAAACGGAAGATTTTGTGACATGCAAATTTCACTACGATTTGCTGTAATGTTTTATAATATAACAAGGTCGGCCTTTACCAGTCGGAGCAGCGGTAATACTACCCATCCTTAATTGTTGTATGCTTCCTGTTGCAGTGTTTCGTGCTGTAGCTTCTGTTTTGCTAGCCCTGTTTGTGATGTCAGATTTTAGCACAATCAGTCCAGCAATGCTACACATCTCTACCCTCCCTTTTAATGTTTTTTTTTCGTTTATCATTAAAATCCAAAATTACTCTTATACAACGTACGAGAAGGAAAAAAACGTGAAAAAAACACTCAATTTGTTTAAATAACTGTGGAATCACATAAACTCTTATGCACAAGTGTAAGGCAGAGAGATATGAGAAGCACCGAATTCTATTAACCAATGGGAAGATGTTAAAAGGCCGGCGTCAATAAGCTTGCTGATCTGTCTGGAGATGTCATGAAAGAACGCATTATAATCTTTTGTCATAAACATGCACTTGTTTAGAAAAAATGGTTATAGATGTTTGGCTTCGCGGTTTCAATCAGCACCTTACCTCAAATAATCGTATGGCGGACAAAGGACCAGCGGGTATTTGTTTTAACGTATTTAACAAATTAGTTTCCGGCGGGAAAAAAATCTTAATGTTCATCTCATCTTCAAAGTCGACCACTCTGCTTTGTATTGGACTGGTACTTGTAGAAGACTTCCTTAGAAGATGTACATAGAATCATGAATAGATTATAATGAATGGGAATAACTACAGAGCTGCACAAATTTGGGAGCAATCCACCTGCGCTATCAGCGATGTATTTCAATTAGCATTACCACATGACATCGATCTGCCATAGGAATGATTTATTCTCGAAACTGACGCTTCCCTGTCACTCTCTTGCTGTACATATCCAAAAGCAGAACTTCTTTTAAAGAAGTAATTTTCGAAAACTAAGTTACACCTTAAAAAATGTAATTAATTTTATTCAATATTTAGACAGTACCATCTAAATCTAAGTGTCACTCATTGTCTATGATACAAAGCAATCGCTTAGTTTCTTAAGAAATTTAATGAGAAAGATGTTTGGTACGTTGTCAGTACTTGGTAGCCGAAGTCAATATTTTGCCAATACTTGATAACCAAATGAAATCCCAACCAGCTCTTAATATGTACACACCAATTGCCAGGAATGTGTTTAAGAATGTAAATTGGTCTCTCCAATACTATTACACGGCTAAACGTAATGGCTACATAAGCAATGTATTCGTAGCAAGTTGACGAGTTGGATGCGATGTTGGAGAAGGAACAATCAGTTCTGAAATGTGCCTATACACTCATTACATATTTTTCTTTCTTCGGTTGCATTATTTATATGGACGTATACATAACGCCCTAACTTTCCCGACTGGCTCTGAATTCTATAGAAAATATGTAGATATAAAGTTAATAACTGGATGTATTTTATGTAAAATGGATGACATAAGCTGCCGCTAACCAGATTTTGAGGTTTGAGTTTTGTACGCTTTACAAAATTCAGGGTGTCAAAGCTAAAATATTTTTTTTCGCTCATGAAGTAATACTTTTGCCGAAGATGTTGCATCAGGAATTAAATTCTTTTGAAACTGAAAAATGTTGACGATGTATCTAATATTGATTACGATACTGAATACTCTAGTCACAAGGCCCAGAATTTTGGGGGAGGCTGACAGTCGATTAGATCCACCCAAGTACGCAACTGGTACTTGATATATCGACCCCGAAAGGCTGAGAGGCAAATTCTACCTCGGCGTAATTTGAACTCGGAGCGTAAAGAGAGACGAAATACTTATTTCTTTACTGGCCACAAGGGGCTACACACAGAAGGGACAAACAAGGAAAGACAAACGGATTAAGTCGATTATATCGACACCAGTGCGTCACTGGTTCTTATTTAATCGACCCCGAAAGGCTGAAAGGCAAAGTCGACCTCGGCGGAATTTGAACTCAGGAGGTAGCAGCAGACGAAATACGGCTACGCATTTCGCCCGGCGTGCTTACGTTTCTGCCAGGTCGCCGCCTTAAATAGTAGATACATCACAACGGAACGGACTCCACTAACATCATACAAGACGTCAGCTGATGGAGGTAAACCGGCGATAAGACGAATCTAACATCTAAATTGTCTATGGTGGGATTTGAAAAGGGATCTCAATGTTTTTCCAAACGTGCGTGTGGTGTGAGACATGCAGTTACCTGGAATGGTGAAGTAAGTTGCACTAAACCTTTGAAACATTTTTCTGGTGTGTAGGTGGGTTTCAGTAAACAATTACTCGAATTATAGTAACTGGATTTCTTATGAGATGTGAGTGTGTTTAATTGTTTCAATTATTAAAGAGTACTTTAATTAAGAAACGCACAATATTTGTTTTCAATATTTTAAGGAAATGTTTAATGCAAATTAGGGAAACATTTAATGCAAAATATTAAGTATGCATAATATTTAAATTTCGCTTTCCCTCTTTAAACGAACAGATTTTTTTATTTGCATTCTTATTAAGCGTATTTGAATGTAACCACTTGTGACTTTATGAATGAGGTAACATCGACTGTTCAAGGTCTGTTACAGCCAGAAAACTCAGAGGACCCCGAGAAACCAACGGTTTGTTTCATCGAATGTTTGGTTAATCACTCGAATACACGATCATAATTAGTTATATAATAATGACAATGATGATGATTATAATGATGATGATGATGATAATAATAATAATAATAATAATAATAATAATAATAATAATCATTAACTGAGCGGCGTTTTTATTGGCATATAAACACATTCACACACTCACACACTCTCTCTCTGTTACACACATACACACACATTTCTGTCTATGCATCATGCTACTTGCACATAAATATAAACATAGAACCATACATAAATATATATACACACACACACTCATACATACACAAACTCTCTCTCTCACACACACACACACACACACACACACACACAAACACACACACACATAGGATGGATCAGAAGAACAAAAGAAGTAAGGTGTGCAGATACTTTCTTTTGTTATGCACTCTTGTACACCCCAACCTTAATACTCTTTTACTAATTTACTTGTCATTTGACTGCGACCATGCTGGAGCACCACCTTTATTCGAGCAAATCGACCCCAGGATTTATTCTTTGTAAGCCTAGTACTTATTCTATTGGTCTCTTTTGCTGAACCGCTATGTTACGGGGACAGAAATACACCAGCATCGGTTGTCAAGCGATGTTGGGGAGACAAACACAGAAAACACACAACACACACACACACATATATATATATACATACACACATATATGAATATATATATATATATATATATATATATATATACATATATATATATATATATATATATTATATATATATATACATATATACATATATATACAACGGGTTTCTTTCAGTTTCCGTCTACCAAATCTACTCACAAGGCTTCGGTCGGCCCGAGGCTATAGTAGAAGACATTTACCCAAGATGCCACGCAGTGGGAATGAACTCAGAACCATATGGTTGGTAAGCAAGCTACTTACTACACAGCCATTCCTGCGCCTATGTTAACAAAATATATTTAAATATCCGTTAACACTTTTATTCTAGTATACGAGCGCAATTCCAAAATGGCCATAGGCATTCATTGTTAGGAGGCTATAATATAACTACCTTTAACAGCCGTTCAAGTTGGAGATCCAGGTAACCAGTCAACATGTGCACTTATTTGTATATACCCATCGCTTTAAGTTACCAGGCGTGATATTACCTGAATTATATATATATATATATACATATATATATAAGTTCAGTAAAATTTAGATTCACTTGAATATGGTACTTCAGTTAAAGGCACCAGAATTTAGTATGGTATTATCCATATAATTGAAAATGGGGTGATTATTATCAAAATAAGCAACAAAGATATCCAGAGGTAATGCAGAAGCGATCGTACTGCATTATCTCTGGATATCCCTGTTGCTTATTTTGATATATATATTAATATATATATATACACACACACCACACAACACACACACACACACAACATACACACACACACACACACACATATATATATATATATAATATATACATACACACACATATATATATATATATTATATATATATATATATATATATATATATATGCGTGTGTGTATGTATTTCTGGTAACATAAGATAATAGATAGGTTGATGTGCTACCGAGCTTAAATATCTGTTCAACTCTAGGCACAAGGTCTGCAATTTTAGAAAGGGTGGCTAGTCGATAACACCTACCCCAGCGTTCAACTGTTACTCATTTTATCTTGCCCGAAATACAAAAGGTAATGTAGACCTCGGCGGAATTTGAGCACAGAACGTAAAGAACCGGGAACATGGTTTCTAAGTACTTAATCGCACGATCTAACCAATTTGCTAGGTCGCTGCCTAGAACTGTGTTTGGATATCAAATACGATAAAATATTTGTTAGTTCCTTCCCGTGCCATGCCTGGATCATAAGGGCCGGTTTCCCGGTTTCCGTGGCGTATAGGTTCCCCAACTGGACGGGACGCCGTCCGTCGCAGGTGAGCTGCAAGATGCAGGAGGAAAGAGTGAGAGAAAGTTGTGGAGAAAAAGTCAGCAAAAATCCGCCATTACCTTCTACCGGAGCCGCGTGGAGCTTAGGTGTTTCGCTCATAAACACACATCGCCCGGTCTGAGATTCGAACCCGTGATCCCTCGGCCGCAAGTCCGCTGCTCTAATCACTAGGCCATGTGCCTCCAGAAGTATAATATTTACGGGAGATAAATTGAGAAAAACGTTTGCTTGATGTTATAATCCCTTCATACTGGTGCAACTATAAGATATTTATCCAAGCTACCACGCTGTAGGACTGAACTTGGAACCATATAGTTGGGAAGCAAATTTCTTGTGGTAAGAAATTTGCTTCCCAACCATATGGTTACAAGTTCAGTCTTACAAAGTGGATAAATATCTTATACTACAGTCTCGGTTGTCAAAAGAGGGTTTTGTAGGTGGAAACTGATTAGGCCTGTCCTGTATGTATCTATATATCTAAGTGTGTTTATATTTGTTCCCCCACTACCGCATGACAACCAGTGTTGAGTTGTTTACGTCCTAGTAATATAGAGGTTTGGTAAAAAAAAGTCGATATAATATGTACCAAGCATTAAGAAGAAAATGTACTGTGGCCGATTCATTTGACTAAAAAACACCTTCAAGGCAGTGCCCCAGCTTGGCGGCCGTCTAATGACCAAAATATGTAAAGGATAAAGAGATAAAAGATATTTATTTTAGGCAGTAATATATTTACATCAGCAGAGATACCAAACCATCTGTGTTAACTCTTCAATTCCACGTACGATACAAATGATGTTTTTCGGAAGCTTTTAACATCTGTTGGCTTAAGAAATAATAACTTCAATTATCTAATATGAAATGTAACCACATCTTGTTTCTCTGCATCAATCACACTCTCATATCTCAAAATCTTGTATGACACATCGGAGAGCAAAATAGGGGAACATAAGTTGGAATGTTTTGCTCATACATCTGATTGTCCGAGGTATGTAGATGCTAAACAATAACTTTGATTTTAGCAATATCAACGTTAGTAAAAAGGCGGCGAGCTGGCAGAAACGTAAGCATGACGGGCGAAATGCGCAGCCGTATTTTGTCTGCCGTTACGCTCTGAGTTCAAATTCCGCCGAGGTCGACTTTGCCTTTCATCCTTTCGGTGTCCATAAATTAAGTACCAGTTAAGCACTGGGGTCGATATAATCGACTTAATCCGTTTGTCTGTCCTTGTTTGTCCTCTCTGTGTTTAGCCACTTGTGGGTAGTAAAGAAATAGGTATTTCGTCTATCTTTATCTATTTATCATTCTATGTATGAAATTATATATACTACTTGTATGTCTCTCTGTTTCTGTCTGTCTGTCTCTCTATTTCCCTATTTATCTGTCTCTCAATCATTCTATGTATGAATTTATGTGTCTGACTGTCTGTCTGCCTGATGTCTGTCTCTCTGTCTCTCACTCTCTCTCTCTCTATCTTTCTATCTATCAACCGTTCTATGTATGAATTTATGTCTGTCTGTCTGTCTGTCTGTATGTCTCACTCTCTCTCTGTATTTATCTATCTATCTATCTATCTATCTATCTATCTATCTATCTATCTATCTATCTATCTATCTATCTATCTATCTACTTGAAGAAGTTGATGAGAGATTGACCAGAGAGGAAAGTGTTTGTCTCTAATCCTTTCAGGCGCGTCCACCAGATACATTCTTTCGCCATAGCCACAAGTATGATAAAAATAGCTCTTCCTTCCCGTTTGAAGGAAGGAGGCGTGACGATATTAACGATAGACTCGGCTGATAAACCGACACGTCCCACACGTGACAGCAGTCGTTCGACATAAGCCCACAGGTCGGAAATTGCTGGACACTGCACGATTGCGTGCAGAGCGGTTTCGTCGCTCTGCCGCATCTCGGGCAGAAACACGGGGCCGACCTGCCCGAGATGCGGGCAGAGCGACGAAACCGCTCTGCACGCAATCGTGCAGTGTCCAGCAATTTCCGACCTGTGGGCTTATGTCGAACGACTGCTGTCACGTGTGGGACGTGTCGGTTTATCAGCTGAGTCTATCGTTAATATCGTCACGCCTCCTTCCTTCAAATGGGAAGGAAGAGCTATTTTTATCATACTTGTGGCTATGGCGAAAGAATGTATCTGGTGGACGCGCCTGAAAGGATTAGAGACAAACACTTTCCTCTCTGGTCAATCTCTCATCAACTTCTTCAAGTATCACTTGAAGAGGAAAGTGAGAGTAGAGAGGCAAGTTTTGTCTAGTGAATGTTTTAAAAAAGATGGGTGAATGTAGCAAGGATGGCACGTATGAATGACGAAGCCACCTTGACTATGATTCTATGAACCGTAAAAATTAATACAGAGAGTTGCTTATTTGCAAAAAAAAGAAAAGAAATATAACATGTGACTTCATTGACCGAGGTTACCGTGGTCTTTTCCGTAGGCCTTTCTTTCCACGGGTAAACCTCACCTGTTCTCCCCCTTTACACTTCATATTGACATTTCTGTGATAACGATCCCTATTGATCAATTTTTTTGCTCTCCCCCCATCTTTTTTTTTCTTTTTTTTTTTTTTATTAACCCCTCCCTTTTTTTTGTCCTCTTTCTTTCCTTTTACGATCCCTTTTGATCGAAAACCACCACTCCCTTTTTTACCCCCAAAAGAAAAGCTCTACCTTGTAATTTGTTCTATCTGTGTGCAGCCCTGTGTGGCTAATAAAGAAACATATCTATCTATCTATCTATCTATCTATCTATCTATCTATCTATCTATCTATCTATGTCTCGATATATATATGTGTATCTAAGATGTGTATATGGATGAGTGTACCTGTGAATACCTGAATGTAAATGTGGATGTATGAGTGTATGTATGTATGCATGAATACATGCACTTCGGTATATGCGTGGGTGAATCTGGTTTTATATATAACGGTAACCATTTGTATGTGTATGCGTATGTGTAAATGAGAACAGCCTAGACAATATTAACACCAACACATCACAACCTTATACAATACAAAGCAGTGGTCCGAGTGACTCGGGTCATATCTGACATAGTTGACCTCCTTGTGACATGACCCGAGTCCCATTAACAAAACCAACAAAAAATAAAAGAAAACACAGAACAAAACAACAAGACCTTCCTCTGAACACAAACAATATCCAAATAATCTCTCCCTGTCTCCACTTTATAACAATAATGTTCAAGCCGACGGCATCAATAACAGAATACATGCAAATTATTAATTTATTGAATTTCGCCAATCATAAACCACACCCAAGAGATAAAAACCACTTTAACACAAATTCCAAGTTAGCATCACCTACAGACACAATACATTAACAATACATCTTTCTATTCATTAATCATTAGTTTTCACTTGTTTGTGTATTGATAGGTTCAACACAAAGGCATTCATAAGATTTTATGAAGGAAATATTTTCTTCAATAATCACAATAAATATAGAATTTTTTTTTGCGTGGGTAGATAGATATTATTAGCTGTAGAAGGTGGTTTATTGAAATATGACGATGGTATGCGTGTTCGAATCCAGCAGATTCGAACGCGAATGTACTAAACAGTGTTGTGTTTAGTCACAGTAGAACAACTTACAGTTTGTCATGAATATATTTTCATAGCATAAGTTTCATTCCTAGCTACATTGTTTCGGGTTCAGTCCCACTGCGTGGCACCTCTGACAAATCGAAGCTTTTTGAGTGGATACGATATATACATACATACATATATATATATATATATATATATATATATATATATAATATATATATGGGGATCATGTTACAGGAGTTTAGTACCTCTAAGGGATAATAAAAATTCAGTCACTCCTGGCTATTAGCTGGGTACGTACAGTCTTTTGTAAGCAAGTAGCAAGTGGTTCGGTTGGTAAACCGGAGTTTAGATTATATAAGTGAAGAAAATGGATATAATAACAATGAGAGACGCGTAGATTACTATGGTATGTCTTTAATTAAATAGGTAACAAAAAAGTAAGAAGCAGAGATGAGGGTGGCATTCTGCCTCTTGTTACCTACTTAATTGAAGACATGTCAGCGTAATCCACGAACCTCCCATTGTTATTATATCCATTTTCTTCCCTTATATATATATACATATATATGGTTCAAATAAAGGAACACTTCGTCAGATACGATCACTGGAACATCTTGCTCGTGAAATTAACGTGCAAGTAGTTGGGCACTTCCCTTAATGTAGTTCTTAGGGGGATTCAGCCTGACACAGAGTGTGACAGGGCTGGCCTTCCCTTTGAAATACAGGTACTACTCATTTTTGCCAGCTGGGTAGACTGAAGCAACGTGATATAAAGTGCTTTGCTCAAGGACACAACACGTCGCCGGGGAATTGAATTCACGACCTTACGATCATGAGCTGAATGCCCTAACCACTAAACCACGGGTCTTCACTATGGTTCAAATATACTGAAAACAAAAGACAAAGACAGGCGTGGGAACGACAAGGATGTGTATTATACATCCATACATGCATTCATACGTACATTCATTCATACATACATGCATACATACATACAAACACACACACACACACACACACACACACAAACACACACATAATATATATATATATATGAAATATAAATTAGAGATAAAACCAATACTGTGCAACTCAATTTATATTTATATTTTATATATTTATATGGTGAAATTTGATTTAATACTAAATTGAATTTTCCCCTGTAAGTTTGGAGTTATACTCCATAATATTATATATATATATATATATATAATACACACACACATACACACAACGTATAGGTGTTTAGTTCACAGGTGATCTAAACGATTAGGTACGCTAGTAAGTGATGTAATGCATTATTAGGGTTCCAGAGTTGTAGCCGAGAGGTACTTATGGAGGCATTGCAGATTTCCGATGCAGCAGGTATATAACTGTTAAACAGGACAAAAAATATTAAGGCAATGCAAAGATCTCAAGTCGTATATAATATTATGCAAAAAAAAAAAAAATCGACGCAGGATTGCACATAAGGACTCATATTCTTGTTTCTATAACTTCGGGAAGTTGAACTATGAACTTTTATGCTTCTTTTTTTCTTATTTATTCCATCTCCTTATTCTTTAACTTTCTCCCTTATTGTTGTCATCTATTTAATATATACCATTCTCATATTCGCTATTTGTCTCTGATGACAGAATATCCTAAACTAGGGGATATCCCAGAAACAGCTGTAAGACTGAATTGTATACGACTTGAGATGTTTACCTTGCCTCAATGTCTTAATTATTCGTTGTCCTCCTTAACAAATGTGTTTGTATATATATATATATATATATATATATATATATATATATATATATATATATGTATATATATATATATATATTGATAGTTATAAGTTACGATAGATATTAATTATATATCTATTTATTTCGATTTTTTTTTATAAAGGGATCTAACGTATTACATTTAATTTAATTTGAAAATTAATGTTGTTAGACGATATATTATTTAATTATTAGGTGGTATATTTAATAAGTAGTATTAAAGTTAAGATAATTAGGTATTTTTTAAATTGATATTTCGCCAACTATATTATAGAGTGATATATTAAATCTATAGATATTACACATATATATTACTTATATAGTTAGCTTTTTTAATGGGTTTGTCTATATTTGAACCATTTCTTATTTTGACTACAATATCAATGACTTGTTCTAGCATTGTGTATATTAATTAATTTTAAAGTATTGAATAACTTATGTTCACTTAATGTATATTTAGTATAAATATAAATAATCATTTCTTCGATATAGCCACGAAACACGTTTCGATATTCTACCAAATGTATACGTTTTTAATATTATTTTGCAATTTACTTACTCATCTGTATATTATTGTTGCTTTGATTTTAATATCTCTATTATATGTAATTTTCTAGATGGTGTAATTTAATTGTTCATTTTGAGTTGATAAAAGGTGCATTTTTTCTAATTTATATATATATATATATTATATATATATATATATAGATATATATATATATATGCATGTATACGTATATATATATATATATAATTATATATATATATATATATTATATATAAATATACATATATATATATATGTATATATATATTATATATATATATATATATATATATCTATATATATTATATTAATTAGAGATAAAACCACTATTAGGCAAGTCATACAATGAAAAACTTAAGCCAATACATAAGATTAATTATTTATATTATTTTAAATATATATCAAAATTATTAAAAAAAGATAATTAGTATAACACTACAATCGTTTCATGGCTGTCCAATTCTTAAAATTTCGAGTTACAGTCATTCTTCAGGCGATTTAAATATTTAACTTAGCGAGGTTTAATCAATTAACTCGCTAAGCTAAATATTTAAATCACCTGAAGAATTGGACAGCCATGAAACGATCGTAGTGTTATACTAATTATCTTTTTTTAATAATTTTGATATATATTTAAAATAATATTAATAATTAATCTTATGTATTGGCTTAAGCTTTTCATTGTATGATTTGCCTAATAGTGGTTTTATCTCTAATTTAATATAATATAATAATTTACTATAAAATTGGATTCAATCCTAAATCTGATTTTTCCCTGTGAGTTTGGATTTATCCCTATTATTTTATTATATATATATATATATATATATTATAATATATATATATATGTATATATATATATATATATATATATATATATATAGATATGTATATATATATATTATATATGTATATATATATATATATATATGTATATAATATATATATATATATATTATGTATATATATATATAAATATACATATATATATATATATGTATATATATATATATATATATATATATATATTATATATATTATATATATATAAAACTAATATATATATATGTATATATATATTTATTATATATATATATATATGATATTAATTAGAGACAAAACCACTATTATGCAAATCAAACAAAGAAAGACTTAATCCAATACATAAAATTTTTTCATATAAATTAAATATAATTAAGATATCCACTACGATCGTTTCTTGTCACTTCTATTGACATTCATCAGGGGGTTTCAAGACATTCTTTGCAAGTTTTAAACTGATATCGTAGTGGATATCTTAATTATATTTAATTTATATAAAAAATTTTATGTATTGGATGAAGTCTTTCTTTGTTTGATTTGCATAATAGTGGTTTTGTCTCTAATTAATATTATATTATATTTTACTATAAAATTGGATTCAATCCTAAATCTGATTTTTCCCTGTAAATTTGGATTTATTCCCTAATATTTATTATTATTTATATATATATATATGAAGATATATATAAAAAATACAAAATGGGAGAAGGCAAACATTTCAGATATACGATACAAAGAAAACAAGGGTCATTCGGTGTTCCCTTTCCTTAGTGGAGTTCCAGATCTTTTAAATTTCGGCTGGTTATAAGCGAGATTGCTCCAATCTGACCAGCCCAAGGAAAAACTAAGCTAAGAGCATTAGAGTTCTTGGAAGAAAGCAGCGAATATTTACGAAAAAAAGGAAGAAAAAAAAACGGAGAATGTTACAAATATGCAAATAACAAGACACAACAACAGGTGTCTTTCGACTAAGGACGAATTACATAAAGCTGGCGTGTGTGGAAATAACGCATTACGGCAGGGATACAAGCTTTCACAAGGACAGGGGGAAATATAAATGTTTCACGGACGACGGCCGAACCAAAGTAGAATGATCAGGCTTGGCCGAACACCGATCACGTGGGGGATACATAGGCGAAGGTGTGGCTGTGTGGGAAGTAGCTTGCTCTCCAACCACATGGTTGTGGGTTCTGTCTCACTGCTTGCCAGCTTGGACAAGTATGTTCTATTATAGCCTCAGGCCGACCAAAGCCTTCTAAGTGGATTCGGTAGACGGAAACTAAAAGAAGCACGTCGTATACATACATACATACACACACACACACTATATATATATATATATATATATATATATATATATAAACACAAATATATACATATACAAAAATATATACACGGTTGTGTGTTTATCAGTGTGAATGTGAATATGTCTTTATACACGATGAAATGAAATCTGACTGTGTAAGTTGCCATCTTTCTACACATGAGCGCTCTTACAAGGCAATATATGCAGAAGTCGATATTGATGTTATCATTATTGACTCAGTTGATGTGACAAACATTGATAGATCGGACATTATATTTATAGTGCTACGTCACGTCAGTATTTTCATTTATTATAGATCTTTGCCTCACTCTCTCTCCCTACGGATGCACATTCATACATACGTATAAACGTACGTACTTATACGTATGTATATATATACGTGTGTATGTGTATGTATATATATATATTTATATGTATGTGTATACATATATATACACATATATGTATGTATGTATGTATGTATATATATATATATATATAATATATATATATTGTAGTATATATATATATATGTATGCATGTATATATATATATATAAATACATGTATATATATATATATATGTATGTATATATATATATGTATATACATGTATATATGTATGTATATATATTTATGATTGGTAGATATAAATATGTATACGAAAATATTCACATATTCACCATCGGAGATGTCACTTTATAGACACAACAATAAGTACATACATACATAAACACATATACACACAGACGCACATTTATCTCTCACACTCTCTCTCTCTATATATATATATCTATATATATCTGTATGTATGTAACTTACAGTCTATCTCTACCTATGAGCCTATATACTTGTGGATGCCACATTTTTCATAGAGATTTTCCTCAACTCCTTTTCAATATCATCATCATTACCATCGTCATCCTCATCATTACCATCGTCGTCATCATCCTCATTAATATCGTTTTTGTTTTTATTATTATTATTACCATTATTGTTATTATTATTAATATCACCGGTGTTATTATGTCTGGTAATACAAATACTAGTATCAGAGGTGTTATGCACACGACCCTCCTCCTCCTACTCATCATCATCATCATCATCGTCGTCGTCGTCGTCGTCATCATCATCATAATCATCGTCATTATCATGAACAGATCATGGCTTCACATTCAATTCAAGCAACGTTAGTTAAAAAAAAAAGCATTAACACTTCAAATAATTCACTAGCACGAAGGATTGCAATTCAAATATCCATCTATATCATTGTCATTCAACCAAACTTTCATGTATACATACTTTACATCGATGTCTCCCCCTGTTTTTATATCTTATTTTTATGCCTGAACTTTGTAAGTTGGCATTATATACATAATATTATACATGCATACATAGATACATACATACAGACATATTTTTACATTCACCCCAACACACACATACACACACTCATATATGTATTTGATTGCATGTATACATATGATTGTGTGTGTTTGTATATGTCTATATGTGTAAACACATGTGTGTATATATAGATATTTTCATTCAAAGACACACATATATATCAATATAAATATAAAAATATAGACATATATATATATACATATATACATATATATAAATACATATAAATATATATGTGTGTATATATATATATGTGTGTGTATGTAATATATGTATGTAATATATATGTATATATATGGATATATATCTATATAATGTCTATATATAAGTATATGTATATATACATAAAGATATATATGTATATATATATATATATATATATATATATATATATATATATATTATATATATGTATGTATGTATATATACAATATATTGGTATGTGTTACACATAATCATAGAGCTCAGTGCCAAGCCATAACTTGCATCAGTGTATTTATCTATGCACACACAGACATCACACTGCATATACACAAATGTATACATAGACTCAAAGACACCCATACTTACATAAATAGTTATACACGCTTTCATAAATACTCATACAAACTTACATGTACCCACAGAACTCACACGCTTGTAAATCCTCATATACACGGAGAGAAGTAACCATGTGTATACTTCCATATACGTACATATATGCATACACACGTACATGCCTATACTTGTGTGTGTACACATATACATACACACATACTCATACATACGTATATATATATATACATATATATACATATATATACATATATATACATATATGGCGGTGCCCCAGCATGGCCACAGCTCGTGAGCTGAAACTAGATAAAATAAAATAAATAAAATAAAATAAATATACATATATGTATATGCATATATATACATTTATATATATATGCATATATATGCATATATACATATATATATAACTCGTTGCTAAACCCTTATTGCTATAATATAATATATATATATACACTATATACACACACACACACATATATATATATATTATATATATATATATATATATATATATATATATATATATATGTATATACATATATATATATACATATCTATATATATACATAGAAATATGTGTGTATAGTTGTATGTGAGAAGCAAGTATACATGCGCGCGCAAGTATGTATATAATTTGATATTGTTCAGTGGGAATAGACCATTTTTGGAACTTTTTCGTTCTTTCCCAATATGCAGACGTGAGTATCCCTATGCAAATATACATGTCGTCATGCATTGCTAGATAAATAGGTCGATTGACAGGTCAATTCATTGATACTGGAATCAAGTATTCAACTGAAAACGAATTCAATGTTGTTGTTGTTGTTGTTGTTATTATTATTAATATTATTATTATTATTATAATTATTATTATTGTTGTTATTGTTGTTGTTGTTGTTTTTGTTGTTTTTGTTAGTATTAATATTATTAGTAGCAAAATAAATGATGTCCGTAATATTTATCTTGGCCAACTTTACTGTATATTATGAATAAATAATTTTAACCATCACATATATGCATGCGTCTATGCGCAAGTACACGCGTGCACTCAAAGGGGACAATTACCTATATGAATATACATATATATACATACACACACACACACACACACACACACGCATATCAATATATCTTAATATATGTTTATGTAGGTATGTATGTATGCATGTATCTATATCTGTATGTATGCATATGTATTTATATATCACCATACATACCTATCTATCTATTTATCTATCTATCTATCTATCTATCTATCTATATATATATATATATATTTATCTATCTATCTATCTATCTATTTATCTATCTATCTATCTATCTATCTATCTACCTATCTATCTATCTGCCTATCTATCTGTCTGTCTATCTACCTATCTGTCAATCAGTCTAATTATGTATGTATGTATGTATCTATCTATCTTTCTGTCTATCTGTCTGTCTATCTATCTCTCTGTCTGTCTCTCTGTCTGTCTATCTATCTATCTATCTATCTATCTATCTATCTATCAGTCTGTCTGTCAATACATAACCATACAGACGTATATTTGTAAGCATACAAACTATTACATAGGAGAATATATGCAGCAATGCCGGTGGTTTGCTATGTCTTCCTATGTGGTCGTTTCTATAGTGCGATGTTCAAACAAATTCGTAGAATTGATATTGAATTAGCTGTGTGTGTGTGTCTCTCTCTCTATATATATATAGGTTTCTGGGCATATGTGCGTGTACATGCTTTTGGCTATGTGTGTGTATATGAATATATGCGTGCATGTATGTATATATGTATGTTTTATGCTGCTTGTGGATGAATGTACATATACATTTATATGTAATTGTCAACATACACAGGCTACTTGTACACACAAGCACACATATAAAATGTATGTATATGTATATGTATATATATATATATATATATATATATATATATATGTATTGTGCATATATAATTTATACCCATATATATATGTATTCATGTTACTGTGTACATATTTGTGTATGTATTCATAAATTTGCAATTATTTACATGAGATTGTATGTCCGTATGCATGTCTGTGAATATGTTTAAACATGTCTCTATAGATCTTCATATATTCTTGGAAGAAAGAAGCAAATGTCTGTAAGGTTGGAGTCAGGTTGAAATGAACGAAATGCAGAAAAAATGTCACTATGAATAAACAGTAATGTTTTATATACATGAAAATCGTACGTACATTCAAATGGATGTGGTAACTTGTTTATACGTATTTTATATACCTACGTATTTCTATGCACGTATGTATATATGTATATATTTTTCTATGTATGTACGTCTATATGTGTGTGAATACATATACACATATTCTATTTATATATACATAGGTATTTATGTAGGTATATATCCAGCTGTATATGTATAATATATTATATATATATATATATATATATATATATTATATATATATATATATATGTATATATATATATATATATATATATATATATATATATATATATATTTATGTGTATATATGTTTGTGCGTGTATATATATATATACTACTGCGTTTATTTACCAATTCTTCGTGCTTTTATGCAATTTTTCACCGAGGACGTTTCAGAATCTATTATAAATTATATAACTCCATCACTCTCCACAGAAATATACCAATGAAGAATTCTTACCGAAATGTGAGACAGAATAAATATTGTCTTAATATGCCGCTTTTCTCTTGGTTTCAATAAACACTTGCTATCATTTTACTTATATTTCTTTAGATGTTTGAAAAAATTAGTTACTTTCTTTTATCAGCTAACTTTATAATGTTTTGCAAAAATTCTCTGTCTATCATATATATTTGGTAAGCATGCTTTTCGTACGTTCCGTTGAAGGATGTACTGGCAGCCGTAGTTTTTGCTCTTGCCGTGCTCAATATCGGCTCTAATCCAGCGGATCTGTGATCATATTTTAAAGTCTCTTGTCATTACTTTGTCGTTTCTGTATTCATAGAATTTGTTTCTTGGAATCACTTTTTATATTCAGTGTTTCCTCCTATCCCACAAATCATACATTTTATCTGCCTGTGAGACACAGTTGGCTCTCTCTAAAATATACTCCACCTCTAATGTTTAAATTATACGCACAACTTAAAATTGGCAATGAAATTAAGTACGAATAACTTCGAGGTTCTCTGTCTCAAATTTTCATTCTACACCATTCAGAATATCGATGCCTTAAATCCTCCAAAAATCAATCAAACATTGACATGCCTCTTTCTGCATTAGAGATATTTATATATTATCATTAGTCTCTGAAGATATCATCCTAAGTTGCCTTAATAAACTAATCTGGTCTTTTCAATCTTGCTGAAGCTTGAGTAGAAACCAATTATTTTACAATATTGATGTTATGTACAACATCTCCATGTCAATACGTAACATAACATCCCTACATTTAGCATCTGTATACTTTGACGTTTCAAATGACATGATTCGTCGAAGCATCGCAGAATCTACTATTCAGTCGGAGTGATTGTGTTTCACAACTTATCCACCAGAGACAGTATATCAGGTATACTGAAACTATCCTATTTAAGAATGCCCTGTTCAAAAACAACCTATATACATTACCCCAAAGTTTATGTGTCTCACAGTGGAGGAGTTTGTACAGAGTAGAAACACTCTCTATTAAATACTGGAAGGGGTTTGAATACTAACACGAATTTCACAAGCTCTCTCACCTCCCGACGATGCGTTTTTTTATACTTTTTACTAAAACAATTTCTCGAAAGCCTCCAGTTACCGCTTAAGCCCCATATTTCGGTCAAAAATATTGAAAGGTAATTGTGCAGTAAAAGCCTTGACTAAAAGGCTGCTCGTTTTGAAACCAACTTAACGCTAGATAAAATCCTTCAGATAAAGTTCTAGATAAAGTTCTTCACGAAAATCGATATTATATATATACATTCCAACAGTAAAATTGCTTCGAAATGCCTGAAACCAATAGGTCAAGTAAACATGACCGACAGGGACCTTCGATTCATGTTCCTCCAACCTCTTCAAACAACCACTTTTTCTCTCTAACTCTCTATCCTTCTCACCTCAGGCAAAAGTCTCGATCTTTATAAATGTGCCACGCATTCGCCAACAAATCATGTCCCTCTGCCCATGCCAATTATCAGTTTCCTACGCTCACTCCCTCTATCACAAATTTGTTTAACTCTTCCGATACTTTGAAGTCTTCGGCCTTCTCGATGACCAGCACTACGCTTTGCAAAAGAAAAAAAATAGATGAAAGCACCAATTAACCGCTTATGTCATTGAGTTACCTCTCTTAAAAAATGCTGTTGGATTCGACATAAGAAAAATTGTTATGTAAATCTACATATACTAAAATACTGTGCCTGATGTGCGCATGTTCATAAATCACACATATGGGCTCCATTTTATTCCCCGTTCTTAGGTTGCATGATTTGTGTCATGTCAACATCCTTGGTTATTAATTTCCACAGAACAAACTCACCCAAGATTTATGATTGCGTTCGATTATGGACCTCATTTTCTTTCAGCTCTGCATCAATGATTTACTTGCAGTCACCTACAGTAACATACATTCCTATGTAGAGGAAAACGCTATTTCCTCTATCTTAATTTTTCATATGCATGCGGCACCAACATTCGATGAATATTTTTCAGGTCTAACCGTCACCGATTCCCGGAGGAGAGACCTATAGAGATTTAAGTTTATCTCTTTCCATATCTCACCTTATGTTTAAACTAATGATCTATATATAAAATAAATCAAATTTGCAATTTCTATAACATTAGTGAAATAGTTGCTAAAATAACGACAGAAAAACATCCTTTCAAATTTCGTTATTTAGTTGTGTCGCTTTATTTTTTTTCTGCGTTACATGGTTCGATTTTGCTTGTGAGTTCTCCGGGATACACAAGCTAAATAAGAGTTGAGATTTTTGAAGTTCTTCGTTGATGGCATCGAGTATTGGTTAGAATGTTGCACCATTGATCGTAAAACCGGAGTTTCGATTTCCGAACTGTGTGGTGCGATGTGATCTTGAGTTGCTCCCGTTCACTCGTCTCTAAAGGATTTCAAGCGATATTTGGAAAGTTAACTCTACGAAGGACCGGTATACATTTCAGGGTACCGATGTACCTTTCCAGGTGCTGTACTCCCAGTAGCTTACAAGCCATTGAAGCCAGGTTAGACCACGGCTGTTTTGCATCCAAAGGCAGAGATCCTTACAGAAATACCTAAGCAAGCAAGTAATTGATGGAAACAATTACTAGTGTTGTTGCTGTTACATTTTTATTATTCATGAGTTGAGTCGACTCTTATTGGGCAAACCTATGAACA
Source organism: Octopus sinensis (assembly GCF_006345805.1). Lineage (NCBI taxonomy): Eukaryota > Metazoa > Mollusca > Cephalopoda > Octopoda > Octopodidae > Octopus > Octopus sinensis. The sequence continues at coordinate 65,261,099 of NC_043002.1, read as the reverse complement.
AATACAATTATTTGCATATTGACTTTTATTTACGCCATTATGCATAGAACAGTATTTTATTATATGTAGATTTACATAACATCTTATCTAAACTGTGATTCAAGAAGATCCTGGCTTTTTAAATATGTCAAAATGTTGCGTGAAACTCCTTTGTGGACTTGTGTTCAAGATAATTTTTGAAACGAGGCCCATTTGAGTACTACAGGTAACACGCAATCCAGTGCATCCTCTTACATATCCGTTCGACATCATCATAATCGGTAACATGCTTAGGTTGATTTCTTGAGACAGTTGTCAGGAGCCCCGATGGACGGAGACAAGACTTGCGAAATGGACGCTTAACAAATATGTAGCAATATTGTGTCGATATCTATCTATCTATCAATCTAACTATCTATCTATCTATCTATCTATCTGTATATATATATATATATATATATATATATATATATATATATATATATATATATATATATGAATATATTCATACACACACACACACACACACATAATATATATATATATAAAGAAATAGTCTTGGAGCGGTTTCCTGGGATATTATGGATATCCCTTCATCAGAGACAGTGTGAGAAGGTTAAACTGAGGAAATATTTGAGTTCGAATTATTATGGAAAAGGAGATAGGGAATATACGATCATAATTCGAACTCAAATATATCCTCAATATAACCTTCGCACATCGTCTCTTATGAATGGATACCCATATTATCCCGGAAATAGCAGTCAAATTATTTTCTTATAAATGACCTGAAAACTCCTCGCAGCCTTGGCTTTGTTATCGCATTCTCTCTAACACATATATGACCCTAACTCGTATCACTATCGAACCAAGAGTTTAACTACGGTCTGTCCATAGCACTTACTTAGCGTTACCTGACACTCTTTGGGTCCTCTAGATACCAATACTTCTCATATATATATATATATATATATATATATATATATATATATATATATATATATAAGATAGTTAAGAAATGCCCTGAAAGTGAAAATCGATAGGTATTCTCACTCACCTTCTTGACACAAATTCATTATACTGCAATCGAACTGCGACTGGTAGATCGACATTTTGTGTCTGTTGGTACGCTTTCGATGTCTTGAAGAAAGCTAATCATCGTAATATTTTAATTATTTGATTGATGGTTCAAATTTGACAATACTATGAATATTAAGATATTTAAATTTCCTATTGTAACCTCATATAAGCACAGATCAAAAATGATCCATCGTTATGATTTGAACATGGAGACTGGCAAATTTCAGGGATCTGTCATAGAACAGCTCAAGCAACTTTATAAGTACAAACATGAAAAGGATCCATTCTGGTGATTATAATATGTAAACTGAAACTCATATTGTAAAAATGCTCAGTTAACTTCATTTGAATATCTGAGTCGGCAGTATCGAGCCCGCTATTCTAAAACACCACAAATAACTAAAGTGAACAAGAATAAAACCGATTGTTCTCAGTGATTAGAATATGTATCCTATTAAGATCGACGCTTCTATTTTAAAAGTTCCTTTGTAATCTCATATTAACGGAGATGAAATGATTTAGTCTGAGAGGAGTCATACTACATCTGCAGATTTTAAGCCGTATAAGTTAAGAAGTGACAATTAGATTTATCCTGTTACACAAGTTGGTAGATGGGAATCGCCCGACATATATATATATATGATGCCTCGCTTATCTATCAATATCTTTAATTTTCTTCAAGGCATTCAAATTCATTGCTTGACGCCTACCATTGTAATATACATACATGAATTATATATGGCTTAAAATCAGGATAGAGTCTGGTATTTCATATGCTATTACAGCGAATATGGTCCTGGCAAATCAAATGTGATTTTCAGTGACTCCATAATGTTAACAATTAGTAAATTAATACAGACCTTACTGTATGAACAACGTGTACGCATAATGTAGCAAGAATTATAACTAGCATAGGAAAAGACCATTACCACAGAGAGCTATTGAAACATGTAAGGCAAACAATAACATACGAAACTAACAACAAATATATTTATGATATTTGCTTCTGCGTCCTGTTTATATTTTCCGTTACTAAGTTATTCATAGAAACAGATAAATTCAAACACACACATACACTCACACATATATATTAGCACATTCACATACATAATTTAGAAGTTAGTAAGTAATGGTAAATTCCCATTGAGACAAATGCTGATATTTGCTGTCATCATTATTTGGATTTTCGGAAAATAAAATTGACAGTCACTTTTGAGTCAACTAATGAAATATTTACTTCGTTACAACACAAAAACTCTGCTCTCGTTAACTCGCCGTTCAGAGACGCAACATTTTTAAGAGTGATCATTATTCTGCCAATAACCACAAACAGCATATCATTACACTGATGTTAAATAGAAAAATAAATGTGTCTAGAGACAATATCATGAATATTTAAGTGTTTTTCACTGCTATTAAATTCTCTAGCAACACAATAGCAAACATAGTACAAATATGCAACCGGGAAGAAAAAAAGAGATTCGATGAGGTCTGAAATAAATTTCACATTTTCTCCAAGGAAATATGAGACAGAAAAGATAACATGTTTCTGCTTGATTGAGGTACTCAAAATCCGAAGAGTGAACAAGAAATGATTTACCAGAAGGGGTGTATATGTGTATATATATATTTCGTTTGGGGATTTGGTTTGCAAGATTCTTTATATGAGTTCGTGTGTTGAAGTATATTCTGTTGTGTCTGGGGAGAGTCATTTTCTTTTTTGTGCCTTATAATATAACACACTCACCGGTAAAATTTCCACTTTTCTTATTTTTATTTTCCTAAAATTTTCATTGCGTCTTGCAACGTTTTCAATAGACAAAACTACCTTTAACGTAGTTCTCGCGGAGATTCAGCGTGACACACTGTTTCACAAGGCTGGCCCTTCGTATTTCTTACCCATGTATTTCTGACCAAGCGCTATCAGAACATATAATAGCTAATCAGCATATCCACATTTATATAGGACGAGTGAATTCGTATTTCCCTCCAAGTTAACCATGTGCGTCACAAGATAGTACTGCAGAAAAAAAAAGATCCGAAGTTTTGTTATCGAGGAGTGAAATAATCATTACAGATATAGGGTAAAAATTATTAATTTAATAACATTAACAATTTTACCAAGTAGTTTTCGGTATGGAAAAGAGCCATATGCGGTAAAAACTCAGACAAAAAGTTTTTATATATATATAATTATAACAATATGTGGTCAAGAAACTTGTTGCCAGACCCTTAAATATTATGTCGATGAAAGAAATGTTTTTTTATAATTCTAATCCAGAAACGCGTCCATAATTAATTGAAGACTGTTTGATTTCATTATTTTTCTTCTGTATACCTATGTGAGTTACAAATAAATGTTATCCGTGGAGACATGTTTTGTAGAAAAAAGAAATAGCAATCTTTTGACCCTTAATTATTGTTATAATTATATATTTTAAAAAAACCCATTTTGTATAAGTTTTTACCGAATCTGGTTCTTTTCCATACCGAAAACTACTTCGTAAAATTGTTAATTTTATTAAATTAATAATTGCTTACCCTATATCTGTAATGATTATATATATATATATATAAGTAATTATGCGGATAAACAAATTAAATATAATAAATATAACGGCTTGGGTGTGCGATACAATATATACATGTATGTACACAGGCAAAACGAGCGAAAGCAAAGAGTGAAGACTTTCAGACCATATGTATTGGAGTATGCATATATAGATATTTATATTAGTATATCTCACTTGCATAGAGTCAAAATGACAGAGAAAACTGAAGGGGAGGAAGTGATGTGTTATAAGCCCAACACCTGTTTCTGGGGCATCGGCAATCAATCATAATTTTGGCAGGTGTAGTTCATCACACTATGCAACCTGTAATTAAAACAGTCAATATTGGACAAAACGAGCCTCTGTCCTCAGGCTAGAAGACAATTCCGATCATAGGGCTGAAATGTTCAAAGGTGTGTTACATGTGAGTCACTAATGTAATTTGTGAGGGATGTCACCTATACGTAACGTGTTCGAGTTGTAATACAATGTGTGTAGTTAGCATCTTTTAAAGACTGTTCGTAGAAAGAATCCATGTTCAGTGATGTCTTAAACAGGCATGAATAAAGAATATTTAGAATGCAAGTTTATAAAACGAAAACATTAAAATTTATTCAGTAGTGTGACGAGCACTAGCAAGTGATAACAAGGATCAATTTTACATATGAATGGAAACCAGATATATGTGTATGCAGGACAAAAAAATCGCATGGCGTATTATATACACTGAGGTTTCTATGAAGCAGTTTGAAAGCTGATATTAATCAAATAAGTTGCATGTAGTTGGCGATGGACAAAAAAAAAAAATGTTGAAGATAGCGATTTTGCTTCAATACCGTCAAATCAGCAGCTGCTCAAGCTATTCCAAAAGGCGCACAATGCCGCTGGGCGGAAGTTGCTACTTGTATTATTACGCCTCCAACTCTGATTGGCTGGAGTTTGCCAAAACGCAAGTGAACTAAGCCACAGCAACAAAATATATTTTTTCTGTCTCGCTACACTACGCCCCTGCAGACCGCAGGTCAATATAAACATGAAAGAGGAAAGAGGAAACATGCAAAGCAAAGGAAGAAAAACTGCAAAGCAAAATATTCCAAACAATGACAAAAGAAAATATATTGCATACCTGAGGGAAAAAAACAATATGAATGCATTAAGAACAAAATGCATGCATATATATATATATATATATATATATATATATATATATATATATATATAAATAAATAGATGAGTGTATTTTTACCTTGTTAACAACACGGAAAAAATAAATAAATAGTAACCAGTGCAGCAAAATCTCACAAGTATCAGTGGAATTTTCGAAACATGTGTCAAAAGTAAAAATATTTGATTACACTTGCGTTAAACTCCATTTATTTATTCATATATATATATATATATATATATACGTATATCCACAGGGTGCGTAAGATATGGCGTTCCTCCGAAGTATTTCCTCCAGGAACTCACATTTATTACCCACAAAGGGCTACACACAGAGGGGTCAAACAAGGACATACAAACGGATTAATTTGATTATATCGACCCCAGTGTGTAAATGCTACTTATTTAATCGACCCCGAAAGGATGGAAAGGGATTCGGCAATGGTGTTCCGAACATTCATCAGGATGAAAAACAAAAACCCGTCAAAGGGCGGAGGAACTCTTGAGAGTCAACGGCCATCCTGTGTAATTTTTTTTTTTCTTAAGGCTTAAGGCTGTATCATGCGCGGGCACATAGAAATAATCGGACTGAATACCCGATCGCGCGGTTAAACCATTGGGAGTGAAGGATTCCTAGCCTTTGTTAGGGCATCCTTCTAGGATAAGGTAACTCAGATAACTGGGATAACTCCGACATAAAACCTGCGGCTCAATGGTTACCGATGATGTTGACTTTTTCTTTTTTTCGGATTATGACTGCTGTTGCTTAGTGAGTGGGATTGACTCAGTGCACAGCCTTTCCTCACTTAAAAATATCTTCTTGCACAGGCATTGCACGATAACATTGTTCATTGATGGTGCTGTGAGTCTCAACTGAATGGCTGGCTGTAGCCTTAAAAAGCAAATAAAAGTCACATTCGACCACAGCACCAATAACAGTTAAACTTCGTGTGATGGCCATAATTGATAAAGAGGGGGCAGCCATTATGTATGTATGTATGTATGTATGTATGTATGTATGTATGTATGTATGTATGTATGTATGTATGTATGTACGTATGTATGTATGTATGCATGTATGTATGTATATATTTATATATGT
>NC_043002.1:65227722-65250222 GCF_006345805.1 Octopus sinensis | reverse complement strand
ATTTTTTCTTATTTACATGAATACAACATATACACGCGCATACGTACGGAAACTTTTCTCGCGGACACAGGCGGAGTGATTAAGAGAGCCTTGCAAATAGACTTAATAGATAGAAACTGAAAGAAACTCATTGTGTATATAAATCTTTAAAAATAAAGGATAAAATCGATATTATCAAGTGGCCAGCATGGGAATAAATACCATACAAAGGTAATAATTTTTTCCAACTATAAATAAGGGTATCTGAGAGACATCACCATGCCGAAATAGCAGTCCAACCTTGACTCTAAAAACCTTCTAAAATGTTCATATCGCACCATGAGATAAGACAGATAGACAAAATAAACTAGCAAAAAGATATTACTGGATAATTCAAGCTAGAAATCCAGGATCTTGAATTATCCAGTAATATCTTTTTGCTACTTTATTTTGTCTCTGTCTTATCTGATGGTGCGATATGAACATTTTAGATGGTTTTTAGAGTCAGGGCTGGACTGCTATTTCGGCATGGTGGTGTCTCTCAGATACCCTTATATATGTATATATTGGGGCGGTGTTCGTCCCCCACCGCTAATAGCTGATGTTGGTGCTTTTACGTCCTCGTAACTAAGCGGTCGGGCAAAAAGACCGATAACATAAGTACCAATTTAAAATAAATACAATATATACTGCCACCAGTTCATTCGACTAAAAATTTCCCACGGCGGTGTAACCAGCATGGACGCATTTTAATGACTGAAACAAGTAAGAGAGAGAGAAAGAGAGAGCGACAGACAACGGAATTTGGTGAGTATGGGAGATCATTTAGGAGCACAACATGCATAATGTAAGGATTTCCATCAACATTTTTAGCCTTGTTTACTTGAGACAGCTGTTGGTCATTCTGCACATTGGGAGTGACCGAGAATGGGAGAAAAGGAACAGTGAAAGCGGACGTTTCCGTGGAATTCACTGCTAAAAGACTCATAATTGATTAGAAGAATGAAAGAGGAATCAAGAAAAATGACTGAGAACCTTTGGATCAGGTACCAAAACAGGCTGCATTTTGATAGTCGAGAAAGGAGTGTGATGTACGAACGCAAGTGCGCACACCAAGTCCAAGCAGTGATCCAAGATTGGCGCTTGTGAATGAAAGCCATTCTGTCTAGTGACTTAGAGCAATTCTCATGGTGTTGAGAGCTTGCTTTTTCTTAGACGTAAGGGACAGGAAGGCATTGGGGAATTTTGTTCAATGTAGGAAATAGGGGTGTTTTGAAGGATGGTTTCATTCAACCACTGGCTGTTTCCCATAGGGTAGAAGTGAAGCATATATACATGTACCTATCTATCTATCTATACATTTTTGTATCTATAATATATGTATCTTTACTTACACATACATATATTATACGTCTATTCACGTAGCAAGCAGTGCAGCTGACTGAACAAGTGCACTCTTATTCTCAAATCATTAAGAACCCTATATATATATATATATATATATATGTGTGTGTGTGTGTGTGTTGTTTGCACGCTTGTTGGCATATATATATACATACATAACCACTACCGGCAATCATGCATTAATACACTTGTACGTTTATAAGCATATATGATTGAATGAGTGCCCATGTAAGTGTGTGTGTGTGTGTGTGTACGTGTGTGTTTTGCGTGTGAGTGTATGTGTGTCCGTGTATGTCTGTGTGCTTCTGTTTATGTACTCCTGTGTATCTACGTGTGCTGACTTAGTTTTTCAGCGAGGCACTTAACATCACATCGCTTTGAAATAGTAATGAGGAAAACCTGTTACTTAAGCCGTATCTTACTAACTGAATGATCTGTTTTAGGATCTCTTCAGACCTCATTAATGTCAAGTTTAAAATCTGACGTCCTTTGATCATGGCGAGGCTCTGCCTCGTTTTCGTGATCGGATTATTGTCGTCTCCATTAGCTTTAAACATTAGATTCTAAGCTGTTGCAGGAGGTAATTTGCCAATAAAACGATTATATTTCCTCCTTTTTTTTTCCGTTTATTTTCTTTTTTCTTTTCTTTGTACTCACGTTTTTATTTTATTTTATTATCATTATTTGTTGCTGTTAAGTTATTTTTCTGTCTGAATTTCAATTTAATTCATCTGTCACATTTTTTTTCTTTCTGCATGAAATGCAATGGACTATCTACAAAAAAAAAATTGCATTCATATACATACATATACTACATTCATTCATACATACATACATACCTGCATACATCTGTACATACATACATATGAATACATATGTTTATGGATGTGTGTGTTTGTGTATGTATGTATATATATATATATATATACATATATATATATATATATACGTTTACATATATATATATATATATATATACGTTTACATATATATATATATATATATATATATATATATATATATATATATATATGTGTGTGTGTGTGTATGTATATATGATGCATGTATATATAATTATTAAATTGAACAAAAAGAGACACCTTTTAACACGAAACAAAATGTAATGATTTATGCGCAGAATACATAAACACACACACACGCACAAATATATATATATATATGTATGTATGTGTGTGCGTGTGTGTCTGTATGCATGTGTATATATATATGTAAGTATATGTATATAAATATATATATGTGTGTGTGTATGTGCGTGTGTGTATATGTGCGTGTGCTTTATATAATGGATCGATAATTTCGCAGTAATTTGGAGGCACGAAAACGTAACAACACGTAGGAGTGGTCGCCCAAGAAAGAGGTGGTAAGTCTGCAAACAGAGTTGTTTGGCGTTAATGTATGACGTTGCTTTAAGTTGCGCGATGTGGGTTGTCTCGTGTTGCTTGCATGCACAATGTTATATTGCAGACACTGAGGTAGTGTTGTATTATCATGCAGTCAGTTGGTAAGTAATTTATTACATTTTCCTTGGAGGGTGTGGCCATAATAATTAAACACTTTGTGCAAGTGACGCTAACAGATATACACAGGGTGGGTGAGAAATAAGTAGACATTAAAAAATTGGTGATAAAATTCATATTCCTTTTACAAATTTATTATAAGAAATGATACATGTTCTTTTTTACATTTGAAAATGAAAGTAAAACTTAATATTTCAACGTAAACACCGCTGGCTTCAACCAGTTTCCTCGAACGGCCAGGGATGGAATGAATAACCTTCTGAAGGATGCCGTCTGGGATATCATTGAGAACCTCTTGAATCCCGTTTCCAAATTCTCCAGCGTGCGAGGTTTTGTCATATACACCTCCTCTTTTGTGCAACTCCACGGGTAAACATCACATGGAGTTAGATCTCAACATCTTGGAGTTCTGGACGTCTGCGGTCACAGTCATCAGGATTTAGCTCCTGCACGTAATTGGGCTTTCACGGTCGAAGATTCCATTCTTTATGCAACTCCGTACGCGTTGTGTGTCTTCATGGTCCACTTTCACGAACTGCTTGATTTTTGCGGGCTGTGATTAAACATTTCTTGCACTGTTGCCCCGTTCTCCGCTGATCGGGATGTGGTTGAACGGCCACTTTTTATTGCATCGTTCACAGAGCCCGTGGTCAACAGCTTTGCATGACAAAGTTTAATTGTATCTAGATATAGTGTTGCATGTTTACCTTTCCATGCACGCCATCATCTCTGAAGCAAACCAAAGGAATTCCACACTTCATAGCGTGCTGCTATCTTAGCTCATTCCTGAACAGTCAAACGACAGCCCATCTGGGAAATAAGAAATAAGACAATAAGAAAATAGAAAAATCCCCGTTAGTGTTGTCTGTTCAAAAATATTTTCGTCAGTTCGTCAGTGATACTAAAAATTCTGTAAGCAATTTCTAATGCCTACTTACATTCCACCAACTGGTGCTTACGTTATATGAAGTTTTACTTTCATTTTCCAAATGTAATAAAGAACATGGATCATAAGTTATAATAAGTTAGTAAAAGGAATATGAATTTTATTACCAATTTTTTAATCCCTACTTAATTTTTATCCACCCTGTGTATATCTGTTAGCGTCAATTGCCAAAGCGTATATTTATTATGGCCACACCCTCCAAGCAAAATGTAATAACTTACTTACCAATGGACTGCATGATAATACAACACTACCTCAGTGTCTCTAACTCTGTTTCCAGACAAACCACCTCTTTCTTTGGGGACCACTCCTACGTGTTGTTACATATTCGTGCCTCCAAATTACTGCAAAATTATCGATCCACTACATAAAACACGCGCACATACACACACGCACACACATATAAATATATACATATACTTACACAGACACACACACACACACACACACATATATAAATATATATATACACACATATATATATATATATATATATATATATATACACACGCATATATATATATATATATATATATATATATATATATATTATATATATATATATATATATATATATATATATGCGTGTGTGTGTGTGCGTTCCTGTGTACCTGTGATTATGTGTGTGTTTGGTTAAGTGTTAGGATGTTTGATGAATTGCCATGTGATCTTCATTCCGATTCTTTACATTCTGATTTCAGTTCTAGGGAATTTCACCCGAAGAAATTTCGATTTAACTCATCTCATAAGGCTTGTTTGTATATTTTTTAAAGTTAGACGTTAAATAAGGAGTTGACTTTCTAGTGCGTTTAGAAAACCTTTAATCATTCTTTTTTATTATTAAAAAAAAAATGCTGACATGGTACGCTTATTATTGTCCATTCTGCGAATTTTTCTTCCCCCAAATTTTCCTATTCGGCAAAATTTTTGCAGTGAATTTTCCGCACACTTCTGAGTTCAGATAACACTTAATCTTATGTTACTTTAATTATTTCAGCGCCGATAAGTGTTATAATATGAACGGTATTGCATTTATACCCCTTCCTGTCTGTCTGTCTCTCTCTGTCACTCTCTCCGCCGTTTTTCTTTTAGTGCTTCACTTTTGTCTTTCACTCTATCTCCCTCTTTCTGTAATAATAATTATCCGCTTCGTGACCTGAATCGAAGATGGATGAACTTTGTCAGCGAAAACAATTGGCTAAGACATGCCCTATGTCACAACTGCGCCCCAGCATTTCACTCAGAACCTGCATGGCATGTTTCACGCACTCACGTATATGCTGGAATGTGTGAATGTGTGTGTACGTGTAAGCTTATACACGGCGACTGGTTGGCTTCCCTGCTGACCGTAGAATTGGCCGTTGTAGGGTTCATGTTTGTGAGATAGTAAGGCAAACACATATGGAGTATTGTGGAGAAAATTCATTCAAAATAAAGGGAATAATAGAGTGCGAGGTGTATCAATCAAGATTTTGGAGTGGAATGTTGTAATTTGTTCCTTCTCGAGCCATACCTGGCTCATAAGGGCCGGTTTCCCGGTTTCATTGGGGTATAAGTTCCCGACCTGGACGAGATGCCGGTCCGTCGCAGGTGAGCTGCTAGATGCAGGAGGAAGGAGTGAGAGAAAGTTGTGGTGAATTAGTCAGCAGAAGTTCGCCATTACCTTCTGCTGGAGCCGCGTGAAGCTTATGTGTTTCGCTCATAAACACACACATCGCCCGGTCTGGCATTCGAACTCGCGATCCCTCGACCGCGTGTCAACTGCTCTAACCACTAGACCACGTGACTCCACAGAGTGGAATGTAGTAATGTTTAAATCCTGTAACCGCAAATAACTAATGTAATAAGGAACTTCTTTCAGGAAGGTATATTTTCTTATATGAGACATTGGTAATCCTCATACACATTCAGTTTCTTGTGAATGGCGCATGTATATGAACATGTATATGAACACCATAACTGATACATGATAGTTTTTTCATTGGGTTTACTATCAAGCTGCGTTACATTTGTACTGGAATCGTCGGTGATGTCTACGAAATTTACTATGCTAAGCTTATTAACGATCGCCCTATTCTTTGTCGAAGACCAGTGTTATTCTCTCATGCATAGTATAATTAATATTATTAACATCCAAATTAATATGCGCTCTAGAGATGCCAAGGGCGGTTATTTGTATTGATTTCAAAATTAAAAGATTATATTCAACGAATTCAACTTGAGCGATCTTAGAATCATAGCAAATGTTATTAGTAATATTCGTTTTAATTCTATTGAACCAACTAATTACTATACCACCATTATTCTATAGCTGGCATTTGGTTGCATTTCTAATATTATAATTAATTTTCTTTAGATATTACTTCAAACTGATGCAATTAATCTGTATTTGGTATCGAAGAAAAGTTATCTTTGTAAACCAATCTCATAATATATTTCTTTATGTTATTGAGATTTTATCCAATTTCAATTTTAGCTAATTTTTTGACAATAGCCGTTTTGGAATATTAGGAGATGTCATTAAGTATTGTATATATGTGCTATCTTTCTTTAGAAAGAGAATATTCTATAATATTCACTGCTATCTATTTACGTATCTAACTATCCGCAACTAGTTTTAGGAATATTTTTGTGTGCGCTAACGTCGTTGTCGAAAGAGTTAATGGGCGCACGGAAGCGTGTGTTAGCTAACATGTCTAAGAGGTCACGTTTGAAAGGTTTAATTTGTTTAAACCTCTGTACTCTTGCTCGTGTTTAATACGCTAGAGGTACTGTGGTCATTTCCGTGATATCAAATTTGCGGAAGACTGCTTTCTATCGAATGCACTTAATTATATCCTTTGCTTTCTCAAGAAAAAAATAATAAAAACGTTAGGAAAAAGATGAGACTGAAGCAACGGAATAATATCAGTCTAATCATTATATAGTCCAATAGTATTATGTAGTCCATTATAATAGTTTAAACACAAGTCTAAGTTCACTCGGTTTGACATCGTTACATTTATTTCATTGATTTCTTAAGCGGTTTTGACATTGCCTGAGTGTAAAGTCATAAACGTTTGAAAAATTTCCGATGGATTTTAAGCGCTTGGAACGACCACCTTGGGGTAAAAATGACAGAAATGGCTATGTGGTAAGCTATTGCTTCACAATCACGTGGTTCTGGGTTCAGTCCTACAGTGTGGCACAACAGCCTCGGGACGACCAAAGCTTTCTGAGTGAGTTTTGTAGACAGAAACTGAAAGAAGCCCGTCGCATATATATATATAGCAATAATAAATCTCTGAGCGAGATATAAGCAGTAGCAGCACGACATGGTGAAGTATATTTGCTACCTAAATGTGGCTGATCCATAAGGGATGATGCTACTGTTGTTCATAACCCCAGGAAGACATCTCCTCCAGCTGGCTAACGACATATTATTTGTGCCCGATCAGTTTTTGCGAAAGGAAATCATCGTTCCTATCTCTAGCCTTACGTCATACACACGGACCCTGGTTTCTGAATAGTATCCCGTCATCAGCGTGTAACAATCACGCTAGAGATAGGAACGATGATTTCCCTTCCCAAATACTGATCGGGCACTGACAGTGAGTCGTTAGCCAGCTGGAGGAGATGTCTTCCTGGGGCTATAAACAACCGTAGCATCGTCCCATATGGGTCAGCCATACTTAGGTGGCAAATATACTTCACAATATATATATGTGTATGTGTGTATGTGTGTGTGTTTGTGTGTTTGTGTGTTCATTTGTGTGTATGTGCGTGTGTTTGTGTGTTTTTCACCACCACCGCTGGACAATCGATGCTGTTGTGTTTCCGTCCATGTAACAGTTCGGTAAAATAAACGGTTAGTATAAGCACCAAGCTTAAAAATAAAGAACCGGTGTCGATACATTCGACTAAAGTTTTTCACAGCGGTGCCCCAGCGTGGCTGCAGTCTAATGAATGAAGCAAGCAAACGATAAGATAATTAAAAAAACGTATAAGAATTTTGAAATTTTGAAATTGATGGGTCAGTTCATTCAAGACACGTAAGTAGTCATATATAAGGAACATTTATTAAATCCCTTATTAACCTTTTACAACTTTTTGACCTAAAAATAACCGTTACTACTAAACATAAAATCATAAGTTTCTTAGATGGGAGACTAGATTAGTGTAGGTCTATACTAGTAGAATTTTTATTGTACATCAAATGAAGAAACAATGTCGTCTCTTAATATTTGCTCTTGTAACCGGCTTATAGTTTTGAAAACTTAGTCAGTAATATTTTTAAGTGGATTAATAAAATTTCTTTGAATAAAATCGAAAAAAAGAACCGATTCCTGTAATGAATGGTTATAAGAAAATTCCGAAAAGATAGGGCTTGCAGGAAAAAGAAATGAAGAAGCAAATCAACCTACTTACACGCGCATGGAACAGTAGAAAAGTTCAGTATGTCAAGTTCTGTATGTTCGTTATAAACATTCCAAAAGACGGAGCTTTGTATCTTGCTTAGAAACCAGTTAAGTCTTTACAGGAAGAATTCAAAAAATTTGTTGTAGAAAATAATGCAGAAGCAGACACACAGACACACACACACAAACACACACACATACACGTCAATATGAGATGCTTACCTGTAACAATACTGTAATACTGTACTTTTCCGACTTTCTACAACATATCTACGTTAAGCAAAATATGCAGAATGATATATATATATATATATATATATAACAAATATATACATATTTGATATATTTGATAACATCACACCTTATCACATGTTTGCAATATTACAATAAATGCACCATCTATGAGAACGCTATGAACACTTTACTTGCCGCAGCGCATATTTTATGCATGCACTTCTTTCAATATCTATCGAATAACACAGTGCCGAAATATGGAACCAATCGCTTCGCCTGAATCTCAAAGTACCACCATCCAGCACAAAACTACACCGTTACCAAGTGCGTCATCATATTTTCAATTATGAATCTTATTTATACGTACATTTAGCCTCTTCTAAATTACACCTAATCATTCATCCAATAGGTTTTATTTTACTTATGCTTTCCATTTCATATCAATATACACTTTGTATTCATACATGGATACAAGGAGGGTTGAGAAAACGAACCAGAAATATAAAGAAATAGAGAAAACTAGATGGAGAGCAAAAAGTATGACTAAAGTATTTGTTTCATTGATAAATTGTTTCATGCTTACTATTTAAAAACTAATGCCTAATGCTAATGGAGATGCCAATAATCCGATTATGAAAGCGAGGTTGAAAACTCGACATGGTCAAAAGACTTCAGATTCCAAATTTGACGTTAATGAGGTCTGAAGAGATCCTAAAACACATCGTTCACTTAGCACATTATGGTTTAAAGATGGTTTGTCTCCTTGTTATTTGAAAGCGATGCTATATTAAAGCATTGCAGAAAAATCGCGAATCCTTACACAAACAAATGCACACACTGCAACATACATACATATATACATACATACACACATACATACATACAATATACATACATACATACATACATACAAACATACATATATACATACATAATGATTCGGGATAGAGAAGAGAAACTGTGCACAGTTGTGGAAATTAGCAGTCCAGTGGATGTTAACGTAAAACTGAAGGTCAGTCAGAAAGAGAACACCTATGCTGAATTATTGAGAAATCTGCAGTTACCCTATCCAAATTACAAGTTCAAGTTTATACCTGTAATTATTGGGGCCCTGGGATATATAACACACTACCTAAATACCAATCTTAAAGAATTAGGCTTCTCAAAACCAGAATGGGGAAAGCTAATTTGAAGACTGAAGATTCCTTCTATCACTGGAACTGTAAACATCTGTAAAACTTTCCTGAAGTTTATCATTTAAATATATATGAGCATATCTCGATATGCAAACATATGCATGAGAATACACACATAAAACATAGAAATCTACACATACATACATACATACAAACATACAAAAATACCCTGTTGTTGATGCTGAAATTCCAAGGAAGGAGCCTTGGATCTAGGTTAGAAACTGGTTCGTTATCTATTGGCAAGAAAGCTTGAAATAAGCAGAATGACATACACAAATACATGCATACATCAATGCATACATACATAGTATATACATACATGCTTACATACATGCATACATACACACATACATAGTACACACGTACATACATACATACACACACACGTATACATACATACATACATACATACATACATACATACATACATACATGCATACATACATACATACACGCATGCATACATAGTATGAATCGTCATAGTGATCAACTGAGCTTCGGATGTGATTATCTCTTCGAAAATCAAAATTTAATAGGATGAATATAGGAAACTGCAGTGAAACCTGCTGCGTCTATTCCCAGATAATAAATAAATTCCCAGTTATAACAATAACAATTGGAACACTTAGTTTCTTAGTAGATTCCTACGTGAAAGTCTGGAATAGCGAGGGTTTGCAGAAAACGATATCAACCAGCTAACTCGCTATAATGGGAAAGGTAAAAATATTGAGATCAAAATGGAAAATCGTTCTTGTTATCTACATTCCAGCTAGGGAACTTTGTATGCTTCTTGGAAACGAGTTCCTTCTTTACAAGAAGACTTCAAATAGTTAAAAGTAGTAGCGAACATGCACATAACCACTCATACGTACATACACACAAACTTCTATACGTACAATTAAATAAGCTTACACATAATTAATTGACTGGTAACCACAGCTGCTGCTGCTGCTTCTTATTGCTGAGTGCATGTGGTAAGGGGATGGGAGAGAGTGTCTACAATAAGATGACAGAGAATGTGAAAATTCTACTTGAGCGAAGACAACTCCTTCAGGATTTCCTCATCTTGAGGTTTTTTTTCCTTCGTCTGATTGAAAGATTTTATGGTGTTTCCATATTTCCATAAAATCCAAATAAATTTAAATACGTATAAAAAACTGGTCTTAATTTTTCGATACTTAAGTAACGGCACGCCCCTTATTAAAATTCTTTTCTCGAGCCCTAGTACACATCAGGTTTCCATGTTTTATAAGTATCCAACAACACACCATTCCTCCCCCATACTACACCCCGCTGTTGAGAACGGCGGTCCATTACTAGGTGAAAGCCAGTAATTTTAAGGTGAAGGGATAAGTCACTTACATAGACTTAAGTACTTGACTGGTACATTATTCTATCGGTTTCGAACGGAAGAACGGAATGGACCTCGGCGCTAATTATTTTGTACGACGTGGTAATGTTTTTTTCCAGCTTACCGCCTTCCCTTAGTACAAATTAATACATCTAATAACTGTTTAACTCTATTAATCCCTTACTATTATTAATTTACTATCCCCTACTACTCCTGTGTCTACAACTACGACCCAAGCCTGTTAACTGAGTAAATTGCAGTCTTAACTGTGAGATGATACTGATTCGCCACTGGTGTTTCACCGCTTTTGTTTACAAAGCTTTATCGTTACTTATAATATACATTTACCAGTGTGGTTAATATTAGGTCATGCTACATACAAGCGAAAACTGTACTATATTAATTGATAGTTAAACAGTAATATAGTTAATTGTAACATCTAATGCATATACAAAGAAAAAAAAGTATTGCATTAATTTTTGCTATAATTTAATAAACATTTTAAATTTAAAAACTAGTATTCATTTCATTATTGTGTAAACAACATACAATTTTAGAAAGAAAGTGTTTTACTCACGAGCACAACGCTTCGCCCGGTTCAGGATTCGAAACCTCACTGTTACGATCATGATGCTGACACCCTAACCACTAGGCCATGCGCTTCCACTTTTGGTATTATACTTAGTGACAAAAAAATAACTTTGCTTACCAGTTGTATCATTCTGGTAGAGAAAATATTGTATGTACTAATACAGGCTGAGCGTATCATACTCGATAGTCTTTGGGAAATAGATCGGTTAGCAAATGGGAAGAGGAATGTAACTTTAGGCGCAAAATAATATCTTCCGAACGGTAAAGGCCAATTTTTAATCGTAAGTTTGGAAGCAAATGTCGCATTATTAATGAGACATATGCTGTCAAATCTATATCTCTTTGAGGGAAAAGTAGATTCACTACGCGATGCTGTAGAATTCTGTTTCATTTAATGTTTACAGTTTACTCCATAACATTAAATGCAAGTAATATATAAGCATATCCATTTGTATATGCATAAACACACACATGCACATACACACAAACACACATACACACACACACACACACACACACATACACACACACACACACACACACACACACACCACACACATATATATATATATATATATATATATATATATATATATATATATATGTACCGGTGGCACGTAAAAAGCACCCACTACACTCTCGGAGTGGTTGGCGTTAAGAAGGGTTTCCAGCTATAGAAACTGCTAAATCAAGATTGGAGCCTGGTACAGCCATCTGGTTCGCCAGCCCTCAGTCAAAATCGTCCAACCCATCCTAACATGGAAAGCGGACGTTAAGCATTGACGCTGATGATGATGATATGTATACATACACATATATCGTAGCTGCACCCTCATTACATGACAAAAATCATTGTTAAAACGACTTACTGAAATGATTCCTTATTGATGCCATGTGATACCCTTATATGACTTTTAAGCCCAGCCAAAATTTTACACATTTTGTTACATACTGCACAGCTGTTCTGGCTGGTAGGAGAAACAGGTACCACTATATGCAGTCTCTTAACGTGTCTTCTCAGACCTGCAGCTGAGAGGCACACCCTTCCATATTTTACACATGTTTTGTGAATTGTAATAGCCACATAACTGTTTATCATGGGTCGATTCCTGTGAGATTTTTGATGGCTGACCAGGCCTTCACGATTCAAACACCTCCCACAAACCACACACACTCCTTTTAAGCTCCCTCCTAATTCTCTCATACTTCACTCTCTCCCTCTCAAACCCTGAATAACCACTATGCCCTGTCTTCCTCCGTCCACCTCGGTCTATATTTTATCATATATGCAAAACTCCACATATTCGCTTCCCGAGTTTCCTTTTCGATACAATATGTGCGATTCTTTATTTATTCTACTGTACACTACGTATTTGCTTTTCATATTTTTTAATTAATGTGTTATACAGCGCATCACTGTACTATATTTTTATTAGTATATTAATTTTTAGGCGTGAAGATGCTTATTTTACCACAAAAATAATTAAAATCTTAAAAAAATATAAATACCTATCGGCCGCAGAAACCTGGGATATACTAAGGAGTCCGCGATATAAATTTACATATACTAACCAGAAAAATCCGCGATGTACTGAGGGTGCGATAGGTAAACCGAGATATTGAGGGTGATTACCATATATATATATATGAGGTGATGAGAGGTAATGGTGTCATTGAGATCCAAAGGTGTCAGGTAATGCTGAATAAGTGCTATAGATAGAGCATAGTTAAGTTCCAGGTTCGGTGATTAAGCGAATAATGGTTCAAAGCTGGTCTTATGTCAGCGTGTGTATATAAAATATTTTTTCGTAATAAGATAAAAAAAAACCCAAGGCTGTGTAGATTTTAGAACGTTTATAGATAGGTCTTACAGCTGTTTCTATGTTATTTATTATATCCCTTCATCGGAGACAGTGTGAGAGGATGGTTAAGCAATAGTTAATTTTGATAAGATTAATATGTCACAATTAATCGGTTGCTATAATAAAACTCCGAGTTTCGGATATTGGGGCGGAAGCCCGCACCGGCACCTCTTCAGTTATCGAGGCAATCAAAATATCTGGATAACTGAAGAGATGCATTTGCGGGTTTCTGCCCCGACATCCGAAACTCGGAGTTTTATTATGGCAACCGAATAATTGTCACATATTATATCACAGATAAATTCCTCTACTTATATAATATCGAGGTTTCTGTCATTCTTTTGTTGTCTTACCATTAGTATCTATCTATCTATCTATCTATCTATCTATCTATCTATCTATCTATCTATCTATCTATCTATCTCTCTATCTATCTATCTGTATATCTGTCTGTCTGTCTATATGTAATTAATCCTCCCGAAACGGGGTAAACCACAAGAAAAACAAACAATGCGAGGACGTGGTACATGCAAGGTATTAAAAGACCCTTAGCGAAGGAAAGAAAGGTTGTTTTACGTTTCAAGCAGAGTTCTTCGTCAGAAACAGGAGGCAGAGGAAAGCCCAAGAGAAAAGGAAGACGGAGGAAAAAATCGCCAACAATCCACATGTCTTTACATTTTGAAATCATATATATATATAAACAAAGTTATTTTATTCTACATGGGTTAAAATATAGAAAATCGAAGTTGAAAATACATTGGTATCCACTTAGATTATTTTTATTTTCTCTGATTTTCAAAAGTGGAGATAGAAAGCCGTGAAACTATGCTGCAACTGCATTGCACCTGAGTAGAATTGAAAAATTGTCTTGTTTTTATAGAGAGAACATGTCTCAAATTAGTATCCGTTTTGAGTAAGGTTTGATTGTTCGAGGAAAATTATATGATCAGGTTTAGAAACTTTCGTAAGAAATCCGCTACGTCCGTTCGTTAATGCCATGTGACAATATGTTTGGTGTCGTTCATTGGAGCTGTCACGGCCGAGTGGACATGTTAGAGGCAATTCTAACAGTCAAGGCTATTTGAGTTTTATCTCTCAAATGTAGTAGAGCAGGCATATTAAAATGAGCGTGCCACGAAGGCCATATGGGTCACATTTATGTTGCCATGATGGCCGTACTCGCTTCATTTATAATTGAAGTCATTTAATAAAAATTATTGCAGTATATTTTTCTTATTTACACTTAGAAACATAATATTATTTGGCCACATTCAAGACGGCAAAGTAATGAAGTACTTTAACAAAAGAAAACAGAAACGAAATTTTAAACGGCAACTTAGATTTGAATATAACAGCAACAAATACATTGTACAAAAATTACAATAGTTCAAAATGAATACTTATCAACGACTGTTCAAACAGTTTTCGTGTTTTGACCTGAGGCTTGACATCTCGTTTTGCAGACAATTTTTGGTATGTCTGGCTGAAATGTCTGTGCTGCTCTGAGTTTGATCAGAGATGATAATTGTTGATCAGTCTGCCTTGTTCTCTGAGAAGTCTTTGTTGATTTCATGAAGGAAAATAACTGTTTACACACATAGGTAGAACCAAACATTCCTGTAAACCTTGTGGAAAACTCTCTGAAGTTTTTTAAATTTTCAGGTAGGCATGCAAAGACACCACGTATCCCTGCTTGAAAATACTTTGC
The DNA here is from genome assembly GCF_006345805.1 of Octopus sinensis. Taxonomy (NCBI): domain Eukaryota; kingdom Metazoa; phylum Mollusca; class Cephalopoda; order Octopoda; family Octopodidae; genus Octopus; species Octopus sinensis. The sequence continues at coordinate 65,235,016 of NC_043002.1, read as the reverse complement.
TGTGAGTGAAGAATTCGACTGCGTTTCTAATAGTTTCATCTGCAGGCTTTTTTCTACCTTAGCAATATCAAAGGTGAATGGTGCTGAGAATAAAGTAAACTGATGTTCAAATGATGAGAAATCACGAAATCGTTCCTGAAATTCTGTTGATAACAATTCCAGGTGACTGTTATACTTAGCAAAGCTAAGTATAATCTCAGCAAAGTATAGTATAGCAAAGCTAAGTATAGAATCAGTATCAGCAGCATTTTTCAGCTCTTTGCATTTAGGAAAATGAACTGAATTTTTATTTAACGACTGTGATTTCCATAAGCTTAATTTTGGAATGATACACTTGATGTCATCATGCAACTGAGCAATGAGTTTGCTTTTACCTTGTAATTTCAAGTTGAGATCAGTTAATTGTGAAGTATTGTTCTCAGCAAAAGCCAGATCCTGGGGCCCACTCTCATCCTTTATTTCATCGTCAAACACATAATTATTTTTTGTCTCAACAAGCAAAATATTTTCAGCACTTTGTGGCATTACAGCTAGCGGACTTCTGTGAAATATGGAAGTAATTATCCATATCTTCCAACAACTGGCTGAAGGGACGGTGGTTGAGAGCACGGCCTTTGATATAGTTCATTGTCTTTGTGACTAAACTAAGCACATGATCCAATTTCAAAATCTTTGAACACAAATTTTGCTGATGAATAATGCAATGAAAGTGTGCAAATGATGAATCCGGATGCAAATTGTCTATTTATGTTCGTAACTTGGCAGCAACACTATTATGTTTGCCAAGCGACGGTAGATAAGCATGCAAATTTACTCGAATCAAAACTATAGTCATGCAGAAGCTTTTCGACTTACTCAAATATGTCCTGGCTTTTTGTTGTGGCATGCATGGAGATCAGTTCAATTAGTTCATAACAAAGCTGTGCCCTTCCAGTGATGTCAACTGTCTCATCAATAGCAATAGAAAGATTTTCAAATCTTGATGATGCGGCTTTCAAATGCTGTCTTAAATCACCTGACATTTCATCAATCCGCTCAGCAAGTGTTCCTGATTAATGAAATATCTTTGAATAAGCGTGCCTTCTCTGGGCACACAATTTCAGCTGATTTTACAAGGCATTGCTTTACGAAATCTCCTTCACTGCAAGATTTCCAGTTCATGGCGATCATTCGGCTGAGTTCATAGCTTGCAGTAACGGAAGCGACATTTCCTTTCTGATTTTTCGTAAAACAAGTCTGTTGTTGTGTCAGGATAGCCTTCAATTCCATGAGTCTTGAAACACACATTGGATATTCATATTTATCGAAAGATCGATGTTTCGATTCATAATGTCTTTTAAAGTTGTACTCTTTCGGCGTGGCAAATGCTGTTGTTGCCAATTAAACGATGTATTTATCTAACCACCGTTGGGCAAAACTACTATAACTCCCAGTTTTATTGAAACACTCGCCCTTCTTCGTTTAAATTTGTTTTTCTCTTAGCCGGAGAAGCACTAGCCATTTAAAAGACGTAATAGATTTGTAAGGCTACTCACCGGAAATGCGTCTACTCCCTGGAAATGCAGCACACCGAGGCAGAATCGCAGGACACAGACAATGCAAAGCTTGAATGCACTCTCTTAACTCAATTCCACCAGATGAGAATTTAACGAATGACGAAGAGAAGGGAGAATGCACTCGTATGAACGTTGGCAGGTATATACCACTATGTGCAAACTTCTGTAACGTTCGATGTACGAAACATCTGGAACCTCGGATTAGCAGTTGCTGATAGGAGCCTCGAGTAATTGTATAACTTTATTCTTTCCTGTAATCAAACCCAGATCCGATGAGCCCAGTGCGATCGTGGGGAAGGGGCGGCCGTTTGTACGGGCCGCAGGTGTGCTTACAATAGGCTGCATGCGGCCTGCAGGCTGCATGTTTGATAAGCTTGTAATAGAGGAAAATCTCGTGATTAGTAGTAGTCTTAGGAATGTTTATAGGTTCCCCACTACGTCCGTGCATTAACATGTGACAATATATTTTGCATCGAAAATCAAGGCTGACACGGTTGAATGAATGTGTCTCGTTACAGTCCCAAAATAAGTTTCTCTAACTTTAATCTGTCGAGCGGTAGAGTGGATAGGAATTGTTTCTATGCAGTCTAGTGGTTGAATAACTATGGTTTGTGTCTATGTATGCAGGTATGAAATATAGAGCTACTAAGAGTCTTGTTTCTGACCATTCAACACTTATGTGTATATCAAGAATCTGCCAGTTAGCCGTCAGGATTGTGTCGAAAGTTTAGGTTGTTAGCTGTATAGATTCAGCAAGTTAAGTAGTAGAATGATTTTGTGAGTGAACAGCTGTTTGTGAATAGAAATTGTTAACGTGCATTCAGTCTTCGTTTGTACTTTTCTATGAATATATTTTTTGTTTCTCTGTGCTTCGCCCGTGGTGTTGACTGAACAAAGGTAAAATGGAAAGACTTGGTACTTGGGAGACATATTTATTGCACTTCTGTCTATGTGTCCACTGAGTGGTATCTGCCTCGTACTGGAGTCTCGTATTTGTTGTCTATGTATAGTAAGTCTGTTTCTAAGAGTGAGTTTCGTTTGGAAAAAGTAACAACGGGAAAAACAATTATAGACAGAAAGAATCCCAATCCAAATCAACAAATTCAATACAAAAGAAGACGAAATAACAGAAAATACCAACGGATACATAATAACAAATTTGAAAGATCGCTTTTTAAACGCAACCGTCAGAACTCTCGACACCCGATGGTATCAACCGAAGATCAGAAACCAAATACAATTAACCTTTAAAATTTTTTTACTCAGTACAGGAAATTAATATTCTCCCTAAAGACATAAAATTCACTCCAAACACCTACCTCCAATGAAATACACGACAATATATTACAGTTTTCTAACATGTTCCGCCTAATAGGAATTATTTGATTGAAATCAGGATAAATTACTTGTGAGAAACGAAAGCAATTACAAGCCCACGAAATGTAAGAATGAAGCACTTGCTAAATTTTGCAATTTTATATCCACCTTCCCATACGCAGAACTACCACATCCTAAAATCAAACCCAATACCAGCCGAAAGTAATGGGGAATTATACACGAACTCGAAAACAATAACAACTTTATATTTGAAGAAGAAGATGCGGAAGTGCTATAATTATTCTGGATGTTGAACACTACAAAGGTGCTATATAACCTCTACTGCAAGATAAGGCCTATTACGAAAAGGTTAACAATTACCAGATATTAAAAACGATGATAAAATTGAACACACTCAGTCACCGCCGTCAGACTGGCTTAACAAGTAAAAAAAATGTGAGTATCTAATTCATTTTGAGTGCTACTTCTACGCTCTCCGCAAATTTAATAAGAACCAAACCATTAAGGTTACCTGTAAAGAATCAACTTCAAATTACTTAAACATACAACGGCCAACTGACCAAAGATTTAGAGCAAATGTAGCAGGTCCAAACTGTGAAGCAGACGGACTCAGCAGCTGTTTTAGATATATTATTAAAACCTATTTTAAAACACATACCGAGTTTTGCAAGAGACGATCTGAACTTGTTAAACCATCTCCGTTAAATCGTCAACAAAGATGCCATTATTGTATCATTTGATTTAATGAATCTAATACGAATTTCCGGTCTCTTGTTTGTAACTTCAGCAAGCAAATTACTTGCTGATGCAAACAGATAATAGATGGTCATGTTCAATGTGAACAGCGAGAGCCTCAAATTCTCCTTCCATTAACTAACAGAGTGTGTCATGAGCAAACATTTGCTTACAAGGAGAAATTGTTCTTCAAAGATGAAACACAACAGCGATTCGCATATGTACGTTCGAATCTGCCGCAAAATATTAAGAATTAGTTTGCGATTCATCGTTTCGATTCTCGCACTCCCTATCACCATCCGACCACACTATCGGATATACATTCATACAACTTTGTTTCATGTATTTAAAATATGAACATACGAGGTTGTATCAAAATTGTTCGAGGACTAGTTATGTTTAATAAAAAAAATAACTTATTTACCTAAGTTCTGACATAATATCCTTCGAAATTATCAACTTGTACAGCGACATACCGGTTCCATGAGCGAGTTCAGGACCTTCTGCGATTCGCCATATAAAAGTATTAAAACGGCAACCTTTGAGTTGCATTTTCATCTTGGGAAAGAGATTAAAGTCCACAGGTGTTAGATCTGTCGAATAGGGAGGTTGCGGAAGTATTGCCTACTTGTTTTTTGGGGGAGAAACTTACGGGTGAGAAGAGCTCAATGACAGGTTGCATTGTTATCGTGAAGAAACCAATATTTTGCCCTCAAAAGATCCTATTTCTTTTGCTGAACGTCTTCCCTCGAACGTTTCAAAACGTCGCAGCAGAAATCTCGATTGCTGGTCTGGCACTGGAGGACGGATTCTCGAAGTACAATACCAGAAGTGGCTCGCGTGATAGGTCTTCCATATTGCTCATTGTCTTCCAGGGAAGTTCTTCCACATTTGAAGCAAACGTGCCATTCGAAATATAGTGTACAACCCATTGCGTCGTTGCCATAAGCTTGCTGAAGTTTGTAGCAGACTTCCCAAGTTTATCGCAAACTTTCATGTTGGCTCGTTGTACCTGTCCATGATACAATCGCGGGCTACAGAACATAGTAATCACAAAACCCCAAATTTCACAACTTGCGAAGTAAACACAACGATTCCACTCGGCTCACTGCCTCACGAAAGTCACTGCTAGCTCACGTTGCACACGCAACCGTGTGCTGTCATATGTTGCCGAGCTACAGAACTAGTTCGGGGAAATTTGTATACCGTCTCGTAGAAATCTTAGTAGAAATCTCCCTTATATTCTTCATGATTCAATAGGATCACTCTCCTCTATGTATAAAATTCCTCAGTGTATTAAATTCCGATTTGTGATTGAATTTTTCATAAGCAACTTGTAAATCGTCTTTTCACTTATAATAATATCTCTTTTGCTTCGTTTCATAAATTCAAGTATGGAAGAAATATAAATAAATTAAAAAACAAACATAAGGACTAACAACAAGAACAACAGCAATAACAACACAAACGTACACAAATTATTGCTTTGAAGTAGACATATTCTCACAGTGCCTACCTAATTCCCGCAAGATTTCACAAGATTTTTGAATCCACAAACTTAAATATTTATTTAATTATTTTATTATTTTTTTGGAAGAAGTCAGCACACTGACGTTATTTTGTAAAAGGACGTATAAAGCTTAAAATTTTGATTGTTACATTATTATTCGAGAGATGCAAAAGATACGAATCCTAAATTTCAACTTATCTATCAGGAATATTTTACTAGTAATCCGAAATTAAGGTGGTGTTAAAAAATTTCAACAGTTCAAAGCCCTCTATATCTGTGTTCCTTTTACTTGTCTTCCTTTGTCACTTTCACTATTTCATATTACATCAGTTATCAATATACATACACATACACACACAAAACACACACAACACACATATATACACACACACATTTATCCACATATATATCCATCTCTCTCTCTCTCTCTCTCTCTATATATATATATATATATATATATATACATACACACGTACACATACATCTCTCTATATATGTACAGACAAACATATCATCACATGTGTGTATGAAACTACACACATCCATGTATGTGCATATTCACCTCCATATACGTATATATGTATATACATGCATATATATATGCATGTATATATATATGTATATATTTGTATATATATATGTGTGTATATATATATATATATATATATATTTGTAATTTGTATATATATATATATGTATATATTGTGTATATATATATATATATATATATATATATATATATATATGCATATATATATATATATATATATATATATATATATATATATATATATATATATATATATATATATATATATATGCATATATGGGACAATAAGTAGACGTGTCTAACTATATGTTCTAATATCGACATCAATTAAAAATGGTTCAAAGGCAGTAAAGATTTAATAATATAAACGTGATGGATGAAAGGAACAACAACCACAAACATTACAGGGAAATTAAGCAAATTATGAATATACCTTTCCATATGAGCTACTTAAAATATTTTGAAAATATAGGTAGCTTAATATTTTTCTGTGATGTTCCACTTAATAGTCTTAAAGAATTATGGCCACTTGAGTCACTTAAATTAAAATGCAGTTGTCAATGAATATTTAAATCCTCCATTGAAGTTCAAACAAAATAAATTTATTTGAAAAGTCTGTGATTTCACGATAAGGGCTGGTGAGCAGCATGTGAGTAATATATATATATATATATATATATATATATATATATATATATATTATTATTATTATTATTATTTTATGTTTGACTTTTGCTTTGCATTTGTACAAGTTGGCTCCAAGTCTCACCCAGAGACCTCAAGAGACAACAGGTTGGAAGTTCATGTTGTTGTTATGCCTAGTGTGCCATATATATATATTTTTTTTTGGTGTTGTACTAGTGAATGTCCAAAGAAAAAAACGAAAATTATGTTTGTTTTAAATCCTGAGATTACATTGAAAGTATTTTGCGTAGGATATGAGCAGTTCCCATGAGCACTATCTTATAAATTTCTGCCATTTTGGGGTTTCCTGGTATCTGAGTTAGGTAGCAATCAGCCCCTTTCACTATCATTCCCAGGGCACCTATGACAACAGGTATTGTTTTAGTTTTCAGGTTCCAAATTTTGCTGATTTCTATTTCAAGATCTTTATATTTGCTCAGTTTTTGGTAGGTCTTGACAGATACGCTTATATCGATTGGGACAGTCATATCAATGAGGAGGCATGTTCTTTGTCTGAAGTTTTTCAATATGATGTCTGGCCTATTTGCATCTATCTTTCTGTCAGTTTGAATGGTGAAGTTCCAGAGGAGTGAGATGTGGTCATTTTCAAGCACTGGAGGTGGTTTGTGGGGCAAATCCAGGTTTTTCATGGGACAAATCCTGTTTCTTTGCAAATTACCCAGTGAATATATTGTGCAGCTCTATCATGCCTGTTGAAATACTCTGTAGGCGCTAGAAGACTGCACTTGGAGACAACATGATCAATGGTTTAATTTTGTTGTTGACATACACGACATGTTGGGCTACTGCCGTTCTTTAATATGTCGGCCTGGTAGTTTCTTATTGGTAGGCATTGATCTTGACCTGCTATGATAAACCGTTCTGTTTCAGATTTTAAGCCAGAGGCCATTAGCCATTGTT
>NC_043002.1:65205222-65222722 GCF_006345805.1 Octopus sinensis | reverse complement strand
GACAGACAGGTGCTTAAAAGATTTTAAAAACTAAATTTATATCTACCGCTATAAACTTTCGTTTGTACTGAAGTACCGGTGGGTATCTTAGCATTAACTAATTATGTATTTTATATCACAAAAAAAAAAAAAAAGCCAATAGATTTCCACTCGTAGCCGCATAACCACTCAACCAACCCATTGTATTTCTATCGAGGTATAAAATCTAGACTCATAAATATAAATAATGTTTTACAATTAATTGATAACATCACATTAAAAACTTTGCAATTAACTTTTCCATATCTTCCAGACACCATATATTATAGTGTTACATTCTTAATAATTCTTTTATTTCTTCACCTCCTCTTTAACTTATTTTTCTTATCTCGCTATTAATCGCTATTTTGTAAACAGACCGTTATATAAGTTCTCATTTAAACAACATATTACACAATAAATTCTTTCTATATTACTCATACCCGCTACTTTTGGTTATCTTCCAATCATATCTACATCTTTTGATTTAGATGCTTTTTTAATCGATACATATTGTTCACATTTAATTTTTCTGTACTATTATCTTTTCTTTCTTCTTTCTACATCATTCTTCTTATCTAAACTTTTCCCATTATCTTCTTATTCTCTACCCATTTTCTTTTCTTTCATCAGTTACATTGCTGTAGTTTATATACCTATATACGGCGATTTTAACTACGATCTACCTAATAGCATATAACATTTGCGAGTATTTAATGACTTTTGTAAGGTGCTCTAAATCATATGACTATAACACATATTCATTATTAAATCACAATTATCGAAGGAGCCAAGGGCCAAAACTAAGGATTTGTATTAAGTTTCGGTTTATATTAAACTATGTTTGTGTCCAACAGTGTGGTTCCAGGGTCAGTCCCACTGAGTGGCAACTAGGGCAATTGTCTTCTGTCAGTGCCTCAGGCCGACTCAAGCCTCGTGAGTGCATTTGACAGGCGGTAACTGAAAGAAACCCACTGTATATATATATATATATATATATATATATATATATATATAAATATATATGTATATATATATATATATATAGTATATATATATATGTATATGTATGTATATATATATATGTATATATATATATATATGTATGTATATATATATATATATATGTTATTATATATATATATATATGTAATATATATATATATATATATATATATATGTATATATATATATTATATATATATATAATTATATATATATATATATATATATTGGAAGGTTTGGAGATGATGTACAGGTATTATATATTAGAAGAAATGAGGTAATCAGAAGATCGGATGGTTCATATTTACAGATATTTATTTATATATTACATTTTTTTACTTATATATATATCATATCATTCAGATCATATCATTCAGATTATTAGCACTTTCTCCCATTCTAGTGGGGTTTTCAAATATATATATATATAAGACGAAATAGAGTGAAAAACTAGAGAAGACTTGTGTTATAGGGATAAAAATACATTTAAATCGTTATGTTAGTAAAATGTTATAAAATTTTCCGAACATAACGATTTAAATATATTCTTTAACCATATAACACGAGTCTTCTGTAGTTCTCTGAGAGAAGACGGCAATGGTGTCGAGAACCTTCGAATATGTTCCCAGCACCACCATCTCCTCCTCTTGCTGTGTGAGTCACTCCTTAGTTGGGACAATCTCCCACTCTACAATCTTATCCGTATTTTTTGCCATGTTTCAAATAAAAAATTTAAAAACTCCAAAACAATAGTTCACACATTTCAAAAACAAAAGAGAGAAATCAAAAGAAAACGAAAGGGAAGAAAAGAAAAAGCAAGCAGTTCAATAAGAAAGTCATGATAGAAGAAGAAAACAACAGTTCAACAAAACACAGCAAAAACCTTATGGGCATTCAGGTACTCCAAGCCCTATGGTACTCCGATTAGAACCTGGACTGCTCCACTTGAAATACAGCTTTCCAATTATTGGTAAATGTAGTTGTAAAAATACACACTATTTACAAACAGCGAATAACTTTTGGTGGCATGATACGTCACCAAACTATACTTCTCACAATGAGAAAAAAAGTTAACTTAATGTGAACTCTTGAAATACAGCTTTGCAATAAATGGTAAATGTTATTGTAAAAACATACACTATTAAAAAGTGAACAACTTTTGTTTGAAGGATACGCACCCAAACTGTACTTCTCACTATGAGAAAAAAAATTTCACTTAATGTGAACAACATTGCTGAACCGCAAGCAAAGACCAGCATCCTGAGCAGATTCTTTTGGCACGCTAAACACTGCCGGCTATCTTCTTCAGTGCACAACACAATAACGCATGCGTACACTGACAACAGAGACTCATGGGAAGTAGGGTAGCAAGCCACTTACCACACAGCCACTCCTACGCCCCCCATCTCTCTCTCTCTTTCTCTCTCTCTCTCTCTATATATATATGGTGGCCCTCCGTCGGTTACGAAATCGAAGGTTCCAGATTATCCGATGAACGGAACTGCCTGCTCGTGTGAAATTAATGTGCACGTGGCTGAGCACTCTACAGACACATGTACCTATTTCTTTACTATTCATAAGGGGCTAAACACAGAGAGGACAAACAAGGAGAGACAAACGGATTAAGTCAACTATATCGACCCCAGTGCGTAACTGGTACTTATTTAATCGAATCCGAAAGAATGAAGTTGACCTCGGCGGGATATGAACTCAGAATGTGGCGGCAGGTGAGACATCGCTAAGCATTTCGCCCGACGTGCTAACGTTTCTGCCATATCACCGTCACATGTAGCCTTAATGTAATTAAGGCACATGTACCCTTAAAGTAATTCTCAGGGTGATTCAGAGTAACAAAGAGTGTGATAAGGCTGGCCCTTTGAAATGCAGGTACAGTAGAAACAGGAAGGAAGAGTGAGAGAAATTTGTGGTGAAAGTGTACAACAGGGTTCGCCTTCATCCTCTGCCGGAGCCCTGTGGACTCACAGCGTCCGGTCTGGGAATCGAAACCATGATCGTACGACCGCGAATCCGCTGCACTAAACTCTAGACCATTGCGCCCCCACGCACACACACACACACACACACACACACACACACACACACACACACACACACACACACACATACACATATATATATAGGGCTGGCTTTGTGTTAAGTAGCTTGCTTACCAACGGCATGGTTTCGGGTTCTGTCACACTGCGTGACACCGGGGGTAAGTGTATTCTACTATAACCACGGGCCGAAGAAAGCTTTGTGAGTGAACCCCATCGTATATATATATATATATAATATATATATATATATATATATCTGTGTGTCTGTGTCTGTGTGTGTGTCTGTGTGTTTGTGTGTGTATGTTTGCATGTATGTGTTTGCATGCCACTTGAGAATCGATGTTTATGTGTTTACGTCCCTGTAACCACATGTCTTCGTCTTTTGTTCTTTTCGTAAACTCTCCCTATATATACATACATATATATATATATATATATATATATATATATATATATATATATATATATTATATATATATATATATATATGTATGTATCTATGTATGTTGTATATATGTTTGTGTGTCTGTGTTTGTCCCCCCAACATCGCTTGACAACCGATGCTGGTGTGTTTACGTCCCTGTAAATTAGCGGTTCGGCAAAAGTGCCGGATAGAATAAGTACTAGACTTACAATGAATAAGTCACAGGATCGATTTGCTCGACTAAAGGCTGTGCTCCAGTATAGCCGCAGTCAAATGACTGAAACAAGTAAAATAATATCTCTCTCTCTCCCTATATATATATATATAATATATATATATATATGTGTGTGTGTGTGTGTGTGGTGTGTGTGTGTGTGTGTGTGTGTGTCGGTGTGTGTATCTATCTATCTATCTATCTATCTATCTATCTATCTATCTATCTATCTATCTATCTATCTATCTATCTATCTATCTATCTATATATATATATATATATATATATATATATATATATATATATTAGCATAAAGAATATATGAACTCCTTTTCTTAATGTCACTCAATAAATCTCGCTGAAACTAACTAAATTATTTGAAGCATAGCAAATGTTTATGAGGACCGGGAATGAAAACTTTTCCCAATATGGATGGATAGAGACGAAGATCAGCAAGCTCTGTTATCAAGGAAGTTTTCTCCCAGAATGACATAAACTCAAAACACATTTGTTCGAGCGTTAAATTGATAGCGTCCTTTCGCTCGCTATATAGGATATCATATTTCAATTGATCTGGTACATTGGTTACATATCGGACAAATTACATTGCAGTAGATGTTCCGCGTTCTTGGTTCGGAGTTCATATCCATCCAAGGTTAACTTTGATAAATTTGACTCTTATTCCTCCAGAGGCGCGAAACCAAATGTGCCAGTCAAATATTGATGAGACAGAATCCATAGGATCCCCTTCTGTATTGATAGCTTTATGCCTAAACCTGTAATCAAACATCAAGCATTTACCTCGGTGTTGTGTCGGTCATGACCAACAGTTGTTATGAATTGTTGAGCGTCGGCAATTCCACGCTTCTTTATTATATCTAATCGAAATTATATATTAAAAATATAAGATATTATCAATAAAATTGTGTAGATAGTTATTATCAGATATAGCAGTATGTATATCTAAGGAAATTTCTTTCAAGTTATATGCTACTAGAACAATTATACCATTAGTATTACCAATATTTTTTTATGATATCACACAAGGTATCTCAATTCAAGCTTTAATATATGTATGTATGCATGTATTTATCTATCTATTTATCTATTATCTATCTGTTTGGCAGTCCGTCCGTCTGTGTCGGTTTGTCAGAGAATCTATCAGTATATATACATACATACATATATATATATATATATATATATATATATATATATATATATATATATATAGATATATACACACACATATATATATTTATAGTGAGTGAGAGAGAGAGAGAGAGTGAGAGAGAAAGAAAGAGAGAAAGAGTTTGTGTTTGTTGTAATATACAGGATTGAATACTGAGAAAAAAGTCGTCAGAATTTTGGAAAAAAATCCTTTTATTTCTTCATTATTATTAGCGCTTTCGTTCCTCTCTAGAACTTGTCAAACACGATTTTGTGAATGTACAAACAGCTTGTTCATTTATATAAAACAGATATTTGGGGGGTTTCGTTTAGAAGAGAACATTGTTTTTTGTTTTTTTGCGTGTGGTTCCAAGGAAATCGAGATGGATAGATAGAAATATAGCAATGGAGTTAGGCTGATAGATTGATAGATAGATAGATAGATAGATAGATAGATAGATAGATAGATAGATAGATAGATAGATAAATAGATAGACAGATTGGTGGAGGGAAAGAGAGAGAAAGGGTATCCAACTTCCTATTCATTCATTCATTTATTTAATTATTTTTACCTTTACCATTGTATTGGAATGATTTTAAGGATGGTCACCACTTAAAAAACAGGTGTGGTTTGGTCATCACTGAAAGTCTTTTTGCTTTCTTTCTCTCTCTCTCTCTATTTCTCCTCTGTTCCCTTTCTTCTTTTCTTCTTTCCTTTTTGTTTCCTTTTTCCTCATTTCTTTCTTTTTCTCATCTCTGAATTATATTGAGTTGGCAACTAAGTTCCCACCTTTTTTATGGATTTTGGAATTTATTGCGCTTTTAGATTTTGGAATCTATTTTTTTTTTCGAGAATTCTATTTGTGAATCATTTTGGAATCTATTTTGATTTTTTCTAGTTAATTTTAGTTTATTTTCAGATCATCAAAATAGAAAATCAAGTTAAGAAAAACGAGCATTTTTGACACCTCCTTTTTGCTTTTAATCAAAGTTCCAAGGCGGCGAAAACTACCCTCGACATTTGTGCTCTGTATGGAGAGGGTGCCATAGCTGAAAGAAGCGCTCGTAATTGGTATGTCAAGTTCAAAAATAGAAATTTTGACCTCAAAGACGCACCTCATTTTGGCCGTCCAAATGAGTTAAATAAAGAGCGATTAAACCAACTTTTGCACGAAAATTCTCGTCAAACGTGAAGGGAACTGGCAGAGAAAATGGAATGCTCCCACACTGCTATAGCGAAGCGTCTTCACTCAATGGAAAATATTCAGAAGTATGGAGCATGGGTTCCGCGTGCTTTAAGTGATAACAACAAAAATCAACGAGTCACAATCTCCGCTGGTTTGCTTGCTCGTCACCGCTCAACTCATGGATTCAAGCAAGAACACTATGTTGAACTGATGGAACGACTCAACACGGCTATTCAAGAGAAAATACCTAATCGGCATCATGGAGTTCTTCTGCTGCACGGCAACGTCCGCCTTCATATCGTCATTATAACTAAGGAAGTCATTCAAACGCATGAATCGGAAGTGCTGCCACACCCGCCGTACTCTCCTGATTTGGAACCAACGGATTTCAACCTCTTTCGATCTCTTTCAAATGCTGTCTGCGGAGTTTCGTTCAATATTGCTGCACAATTGAGAGAGCTTGGTTGGATCAATTTTTCGAGTCGAAATCGGGTGATTCTGCCAACGAGGTATTGCAAATCTTGTGGAATATTGGGAAGAAATTGTAAACAATAAGAGTGAATACATTATTGATTAATTAGTTGTTATTTTGTATTAAACATTTAAAAAAATTTAAATTAAAAAAAACAGCGGGAACTTAGCTGCCAACCTAATATTTAGAATATACCCCTTCCAAACGTGCATTTTTGGAGGGAATTTTTTGATAAAGTGTGGTTCTGCATGAAAATACATTAGTATAATATTTGCAAATTAACAATTTGAAAAAAATCAGTCAGTAAATTAAATAAAACGAACACACACACATATACGCACACACACATATCTATGTATGTATGTATGTATGTATATATATATATATATATATATATATATATTTGTTGAGATGGGCCACATTTGGAATAAAGAATTCAAATACTCCACTTTACCTTCAAATATTCAAGTTTAGGGAGGATTCCTTGATGAAGTGTGTGTGCATGTGTGTGCGTGTGCATGTTTCTATGTGTGTGTGTGTGCGTGTGTGTGTGGTTGGGAATATATTCATGTTTATACTGTCTACATTCGATCACGTCTTTTTCAATTCCATTATTTTGCGTTAGAGAATATATATATATATATATATATATATATATATATATATATAGTGAGAGAGAGAGAAAGAGAGAGAGAGAGAGAGAGGGAGAGAGAGAGAAATAGATAGATATACATACACACATGTGCGCACATAGATACACACACATACATATAATTAAGAGAGTCTGTTAGATAGATAAACAGAGAGCTAGATTTTGTGATTCATAGAGAAATAGACAGATAGATTGATAAATGATAGAATATGTATATAAGTACAACTAATTTTCATGTAATGTCGTTTTCATTGAAAGACATTCCATGAAATCACTTTTCATCAGTAAAAATTTTGATAGAAATATTTTGTAATAATATTATTTCTGAGAAGAAAAAAAAATGTTAGCAATCGTGTTCTTTGTGATTTTTGTTTAATACAATTTTGCGTACATCAAAACATCAGAACAACCAATCTGACAATATAATACAAATTCAGTAGGTCCTCCTGTCTCTGCTTGACATCGATTATTTTTAACCATAGCTCTGATATAGTTTGTGTCGGGAGAAGACGTAACTGTAAGCAAATTCTTAACGGTTTCTTGAACGTTAGCGACAAACTGTCAACAATGTGATAAATGAGAAATGTGTCATGTATTCATCATGCAAAATCTGATTGTCTGCTGATAGAATTAAAATTGAAAAACAAGAGACCACGTTCAGAATACTGAAGCGTAAAATTGCAATATGTTGGGAGATCATTGAACTCAGATGGGCAGATATCACTTACTAGCTTGGTATGACACAGCATTCACGTGATAATGAATCCAAAAATGGAATATTCCAAATGAGAATGAGTTACTGGTGTGAAGTATCTTGAAGATGAAGAGCATACAGATGGCATAAGAGAGAGTAAGTGTTTTTATTCAAGTGCATGATGAAGATGGTCTCTAAGTTTTCAAATCACAAAGGTGTATACATGAAAATCCAGGTTCGAAATTTCCCCAAAACACCTGATGAAGGCTGGTGGTGTTGGCGGTCGTGGTGGTGGTGGGGGTATCAGCCGAAACGTTGTGTTAACAACAAACAAGATAAGGACAAATATCCATCGAATGTAAATACTGTACATAATTCCTCATCTCTTAAATATAGAACTGCAGTGCTGTTGTTAAGGGGAAGAGATATTCAAAATATTGACATCAATTATTGATTGGTACTTTTGTGTTATCGACTCTGGATGAAGAGAAGGCAGATTTCAATTCTTAAGATTTCAAATCATAACTTAAATCGGTTTAGCTTCAGATAAATGTGTCAGATCAATTGCCTTTCAGTATTCGAAATGCATACTACAAGACCATTGGTCCGAAACGTTTATCTGGAGCTATAACGATTCTGTCAACTTGCTTGAAATATAATATCCTGCATAAAAAGTGACAAAATTCTAATAGTTTAACTGTCGCACAAATATCATATGCTACATGACGCATTTTGCATTAATCTCCACACGAGTATAACATATTTATTCTGTATCGCCACATTCATTAAATGGTTCAGTGATGGAACATCTAATGATGTAGCATGGAGTTTCAAAGTAACTACACCTTGTCTCTCACCTATCTGGCCGCTTCATTTCTCTAATAAAATTGCACTCAAAGCAGTAAAGATAATATTTCTTCTATTGATACAAGTGATTATATGACGCACCTCACCCAATAAAAACCAGGTTTACTGTCACGCTGAGGACTCAGCTATTTAATTTAAAGTTTCCTGGGCGATTATAAAGCGACTATTGTTCCGTGAATCCATAAATAGTAATGGAAAGAATCATTAACATATTTGACAGAAATATAATTCAATATAATTCTACCACTACGTGCTGTTTCCTTACATTTATGAACATAAATTTATATATATATACTAATATAGGCTGAAGTTTTTTTACAGAAAAGATTTCACCAAAAGGTGGCAGCATATTAAAATACCTTAAAAGTTTAAAATTATAAACAACTTATAAACAAGGGCAAAAGAAAATTGGCACGGAAAAATTTTCTTTTACCATTGTTTATAAGTTATATATATATAATATATATATATATATATTATATATATATATATATATATATATATATGTGTGTGTGTGTGTGTGTGTGTGTGTGTGTACTCACATACACACTTAGAAACACATATGCACCTCCCACACACAGAGGCAGTCAGACAGACACACGCACACGCATACACGCTCATACGCATATATATAATTATAACTATCGACTTGTCTCTTTGTCTGTCTCTTAAGATGTGTGTGTGCGTGTGTGTGTGTGTGTGTGTGTGTGTGTGTGTGTGTGTGTCTGTGTACTGTCTGTCTGCAACAAGAGAAACAGTGTGAAAGAAATAGAAACATATATTCTATGTTGTGTATCATATTTAGATAATTGGTTCTCATAATACATCCATCATTTAAGATAGATTATCATAACTAAATATTAGATAGTAATCTTTACATAATATTTCAAATATAATTGTTGGTTTCATTGAGTTTAAATGCAAACCTACTTGCAAGCGGAATCGCATTTACATTATGTGATTATATGGAGAAAGAATTTATTGCAAAATCAAACAATAAAGACCTTATTGAAGGAATTGGAATGCCATAATAAACAATTAATGGACATTGTTTATATTTCTTACAAGCTGCATATAAAATAAGTGTTATTGTATAATAGACCACCTTAACTTTCTAAAAG
Organism: Octopus sinensis; assembly: GCF_006345805.1. NCBI lineage: Eukaryota > Metazoa > Mollusca > Cephalopoda > Octopoda > Octopodidae > Octopus > Octopus sinensis. The sequence continues at coordinate 65,212,841 of NC_043002.1, read as the reverse complement.
TTATATACACTCCATAAAAACTATTGGAAACATACGAAAGTACTCCTATCAAATTATAACGTATTATCGCGAGTACAAATTGCTATTTCTTACCAAATGCTACCCATGGTAATTTGAAAGCTTGCAGAATTTACTCAAATAATTCAGCTTGGTAATACAAAATATCTTCGCTATTAATTCTATGACATAGTTATATTGCCTTGTGTTATTTTACCAGTAAATGGTATTTAGTACTGCGAATCTTCATACAGAGATAATAAATTCTGCCATATTTTGAAATTGTTGTTATTGCTCTTTCGTTAATTGAAAGACATTTCAGTTTTATCGTTGAAACTTCACTGCTTATAGTTTTCAAATTGTCTACGAACATGACGGTTTTGCCACATGACTACATGTTCTTTATGAACATGCAATCATCACACATAACAAGCTTATTATGTATAAGCAGTTTCAAAGAAATTAGATATTTTATCGTGTTGGAACCACAAAAACTGCATTATCTCACCTATAAAAATATAATTCAGTCTATAGAAGCTACTAACTGCCAACTAATCTCTACAAACCACAGGAAAATTAATGTGCAAACATTATAGAAGAATATTATCACATCTGGGTTATGGCTACTACTAAATATATAGGCATGTTTGTATCACTCCGCCACACTTGGGTTTTCTCCCTTGTCTACCATTTGTCCTACAGACATATCAACCTATAATCCCTTGGATATAGCTGTCTCTACTCATGTACGCCTGTCGAAATGTATTTCCTTAGCAAAAACTCTAATTATGGTTCCAAGAGCTTAGTCTCCAAAATGTCATCCCTCGGATATCTGATAATTCCTTCCTAGCCACGTTCGTTCATTACGACTATCAAAAGATCTGCAACCGTTATCATTTCATTTCCTCTCAACCGTACACACGGTAAGACGCTTCTTTTAATTTAAACAAAATTAGATGCTACCAATGTTGTTGGATCTAAAATTGAGTTTACAGAAGAAAGATAAATAACAATGGAAAGATCATTATTGAAATTGATTTAGAAACCTACAAACAACTAAATTTGCTTTTTAGAAATGTCCTTCGTAACTCAAAAGCTTGTCGTCACTGAATAACTAAGTGAAAGCACGATTGAACAGTTTCATTAATTTGCAAATAAGATTAGTGCGAAAATGTATTCTTCATATTCCATCTTGAACGTTATCTGGAAAATTGTATAAATGGAGCGAGGAATAAGGATAACGTTTTCACCTAGAACGTATTTTATTGGACAAATGATACCAAGGGAAATCGTTTGTTGCCATAGAAAGTAGAAAAATCAGTTTTCTAATCTTTTATATTTTGTTTGTGATATCTTTAATTCCGTTTTGAACGTCATTCCTATACAAACCTTTTGTTGAAGTTATTAGTACAGAATTTACATTTGTGATGGTAGCATCGAGTTGTTTTGAGAAGTGCATTACTGGCTAGTTTGAAAATTGGTGCAGCAACATATTTTGAATGATTCTCATAGGGTTTTTGAAGATTTAAAAATAAGCACAAAAAAATTATTTTGTTACTCACAGCTTGATAAAATCAGTCTCCATTTACCACACAAATAACACAATAATGTAATAAATTGAATTAAAACAGTCATTAAAAATATAGCTACAAGGTAACAACAGCAATAACTTCAATATTCTCAATTATCGTACTTAGCATCACGCACATTAAAACCGAAGGCGTCTACAGGATTCAAAGAAGCACGTCACCAGTATAGTTGTAATCAGAATATACTGACCTTCAAAAACAGAATGCTGTTGAGATACTCGTGGTGTCATACTGCATATCGAATGGCATACTTCTACGTATCTGAGTGTACAGTATACTTCTCACGAGCTGCCAGAAAGGTTAGCACGTCGGGCGAAATGGTTGGCGGTATTTCGTCTGCCGCTACGTTCTGAGTTCAAATTCCGCCGAGGTCGACTTTGCCTTTCATCTTTTCGGGGTCGATAAACTAAGTACCAGTTACGCACTGGGGTCGATTTAATCGACTTAAACCCTTTGTCTGTCCTTGTTTGTCCCCTCTCTGTGAAGCCCCTTGTGGGCAGTAAAGAAATAAGTATATTTTTCATGAGATTGTTTTCACACACACACACACATAAAACACACAGATACACACGTACATGCGCATGCACACGCACACACTAACACACAAACTCACATGCGCATGCACACACAAACACACACACAAACCCACACGCACATGCAGCCCCCCCACACACATAAACAGATACACACGTACATGCGCATGCACACACACATGTGCATGCACACACACACACTAACACACAAACTCACATGCGCATGCACACACAAACACACACACAAACCCACACGCACATGCAGCCCCCCTCCCACATAAACACGTATGTACATCTGGAGCATTCATCGTATGGATCTTACGCACATAATCATTCGACTCTGTGCACAGGTACCAGTTGGGATTATACAGAAACAACAGCACAAATAATATTAACTAATCATACAAAACTCTGCAATGTCATCGATCTCTAGAAGAATGAAGTAACTTATACGACCAATGTGAATCCAGCATGTGTATGAAAATATAACCTGCAAAACTATATATTTAGCATCATTAATTTTCCTTCTCATATCTCAGCAAGGACGAACCAGGGACATTCGTTATATTCTAACATAATTATTTAAGAAGAAGGAATCTCAACAATATAGCGTTATAAATATAGATATGTCTGTCCTTAGCAAACAATATCTCTCTCTTCCTTTTCCCATTGATTTGTTATCCGTGGCAAGTAATTGCATGAGTACCGCCATTGAATTTGCATACATGTTTGTCTACCTCATAAGTGTTAGAGACACGTGACAAATAATGCTCTACTGGTGAGATTCAGTAATGGCTTCAAGTTTTGCCAAAAGGGCAGCTGTTTGGTGGGAGGAGATAAGTCGATTACATCGATCCCAGTGTTCAACTGGCACTTAATTTATCGACACCGAAAGGATGAAAGGCAAAGTTGATCTCGGCGGATGTCAGAACTTAGCGATGGGCGAAATACCGCTAAGCATTTTCTACAACTGGTATCTAATTTATTCACCCCGAAATGATGAAAGACAAAGTCGACCTTTGCGGAATTTGAACTCAGAACGTAGCAACGGGCGAAATGCCGCTAAGCATTTCGTCTAGCGCGCTAACGATTCTACCAGCTCGCCGCCTTAATGCGGTTTAATAATACCAATATGTTGCTGTGACTGCTAAAATATACGACTTGACGTCTTCTCCCGGCATTACCTCATTCCAACTGTAATTAATCGTGACCCTGGCGTATTTGCTTTCAAGATTTCTCCTTGAATATGAATGTTCATCCTTGATTTTGTTTCGTCGACTTAAGATTTTTAGAAAAAAATAGTCATCTCTTCACAAAATTGTTAGAATTACGAAAGCGACGAAATGGTTGAATCGTTACGAAGTCGGATACAAGTCTTTGTGGAATCTCTTCTGGCGTTGCGTTCTGATTTCAAATATCACCGAAGTCGACTTTGCCTTACATACTTTCAGGGTCGGTATACAAGTACCTTCTAAGTATTGGGGTCGATATAATCGTGTATCCCACACGAACATGAATATCAGGCCCAGTGCCTATAGCATAAAGAATATTAATAGAATCTCGGTCAATTAAATTCATCGAGCTTTTTTTAAAAGAAATAACTATTTCCGATACTATTTTCGAAATGAATTAATGACTTCTGTCGTCCAGTTGGTATATTTGCCAAACAGAGGCGACGAAATATGCAAATTATTTCTGAAAGAGAGATTAACCAAAACATTAACACTTGTTCTCATAGTTCATAAAATTTATATGTTACACCAGCAGACAGTTTGTTTTAGGGTGACTGAAGGTGGGGTGGCGAGAAGAAAGCGGTGAGCTGAAATAAGATATTGTCTAGCTTTGATTGAATTTTTCCCCTAATTAATTGATAATTAATTCTAACAATTGGAATATATGACGAAATATGCAACTTCTGTCTAAAACTAAGATTATCCGAGACACAACACGTGTTTTTAATTGTTAATAAATTCATGTTACTTAAACAGCTTGTAACTTCTGGTATTATACTTCAATGCTAATGCGGAGAGCTGGCAGAATTGTTACCGCATAAAGTTCTTAGCGGCATTTCTTTCCGTTCTTTACGTTCTGAGTTCAAATTCCGCAGAGATCAATTTTACGTTCCATTCTTTCAATGTCTAAAAATATAAGTACAATTTGAACATAGGGGTTGAGGCAAACGGCTTCTCTTCTCTTCAAAGTTGCTGGCTTTGTTTCAAAATGATAAAATATTATACTTCAATGCTCTCAAGGCAGCCAGTGGCCATAATTATTAGAGCGTCGGAAAATGTTTTCCACTATCACATTGCATTCTGACTTCAGATCCTGCCATGACCAATCTTGCCTTTCAACCATCTGGGATCGATAACATAAATCCTCAAACAAAAACTGGGAACGATCGTATCAATTGTCTTGCCCCTTCACCATCGCGCAAAGGTTTTGGTCTTGACATTAAATTATAAACCATGATACTTCAATGGTTTCTATGGTGTATTTCCGTAAGGATTTTTCATAAATGTACTTCACTGGTTACCTGACAGGTAGCCTAGATTCCGCGATTCTCAAGAAGGTGGGGCAATATAAACATACTTCACATATATAGATAATAACTATAATACTAACGAACAATATAAATATAACACACGCAGATATAAATCGAGTTTCCTTCAACGACTTTAATGTCCAGCACAGACACAAGAGGTAGAGAGTATCGGTAGTTCGACGGTGAAGCTTCAATTGAATCCTGAATTTCGGCGTCAGTGGAAGGATCAGACTTTCACAGATACCAGTAAACATAAAATGACTCTCCGGCACAATCAGCTTTACAAAATATGTGGGCAAACCGTACCATTTGAATAAGCGGTTCAAACCATCTGTCGGTGTTCTATACAGTTTCCGTGTCAAAAATTTAATTCAAGTCTTTGGTAGACACGAGGCAATAGATGGAAGACTAATGTCATATATATCAAGCATTGAGATAGAACATAGAACTGCATCTTTGTTAAGCAAATGTCTCATCCTTCAGCAATGTCGCACCTACGCACGTGTGTAATGTATAATGATACATAGTTAAAAAAAAAAGAAAGAGTTGAATGACGCACAAGAACAAATGAAGAGTTTAGATGTAACATATTTAACCAACATAAAATAAGAACAGTCATGAACAGATAATATATATCAGACCCATCATGAATTATTTTATTCCTGCCTGAGACCACAAATATGTCTACAAATAAGAGACTAAACAGACAAAATATTGTAAATGACATCATCATTGTCTGCGCATCGACTACGCCAACATACAATGAATGAAACAAATATACTGAAATCAGAAAAAAGAACACCTGGATATATGATAGAATACATTTGTTAGTTTAGCAAGCTCCAAACTAGACAGCCCGTGCCATGAACATATTCAATCATGCTAAAACAACACAAAATATTTACAATATCACAAAACATTTTCTAAGACAAGATCTTAAAAACAATTTAGATAAAAATGCATCACAACGTTTACATGAAAAAGCAGACTAGACACACTCTCGTTTCCTCTGGTTATTTATATTAAATTTCTTAAATCGAGGTTGAAACTGTAGTCATTGAAGAAACGTTTGTGGTCAATCAACATGTTAAAAATTACTACCAAATATCCATCAGACCTCATTTCGACCGTTAGAGGTATTCTTATCTGGAAAAGTAGAATCAGTATCAACAACAAACACAATAACATCTTCAAAAGCAACAACAAACCCAACATCTTTGAAAGTGAATTATGTGATAACTGACATTAACTGCCGCTTCCCCGTCTGTGTCCATTTACGTTAGTAAAATCTGCTGCTGACAATACTAACTACAGACATGGTGGTCTAAACTTGACAGCGATATGAATTGAACATGCTTCAGACGCTGTCACTCTAACCCATTTAATGAAGAATGTTATGCTCGGTACTCACTTAAAATTAGTGCAGTGGTAAGTATACATGCGTAGTTCACTGTATAAGTGTATAATTTCCCGTTGTTTAGTTTCCTGCATGCATCAAATCTATCATGGCGGAACAAGATTCTACATCAACACTAGGAAAAAAAATAACGAACAAAACCAAAGCCAGAGAGCGTGGTTATCAGATATGGTAAGAGAATGAAGTCCTGTAATATTGTTTTCGTATTTTTCAGTTTTTTATCTTATATTTGTCTTATCAACATCTAGTGAAGTAACAAGACTAAAAATATGTGGTTGACCAATATCAATGACTAGAGAACAATGACGGATAAATCAGTTTGGTTGGTGATCAGGAATGATAAAAACAGGAGATAGTGTGTCTGGTAAGAAGCATTGGCCACTTTAAGTTCCATACTTCGATATTTTGATAGAATGGTTGATATTTTCGTCTAACTTAGACTTGGAGAATCAAAAGTTTCAAAAGCAAAACAATATATTTAGTAAATTTCTTATAAATAATTATTACTGAACAACATCAATTAAAAATATATATATCATTAATAAAAGACAAAGCTAAACTAAAAACAGTTTTATAAATCGGTGAAGATAGGAAGAAAACTGTTGTGCGGTTAATGAAATATATCTTTCATCTGTTACCTGGTCCAGTCATTAGACTGCGGCCATACTGGTGCACCAGCTTGAAGAATTTTAGTCAAACGAATCGAGTCCAGTACTTAATTATTTAAGCGTGGTACGTATTCTATCGAAGCCTTTTGCCGAACCGCTAATTTACAGGGATATAAACACACCAGGACTGGCTGTGAAGCAGTGGTGGGAACAGACACGACACAATGAGACATACACACACACAAATACACGCACACACACACACACTCACACACACTCACACACTCTCACTCACTCTCTCACACACATGCGACGGACTTCTTTCAGTTTATGTCTACCAAATCCATTCACAAGACACCAGGGTATACTACAAGACACCTGCCAAAACTGACACCCAGTCGGAACCATGTGCTTGGCAAACACATGTCTTACCTCACAGTCACGGCTGCGCCTATATACATATTTATTTTAAAAAATGAATCGTCACTTAATTGTATTCTTGTATATTGCTCTCATATTTTGACACAAATCCAACAAGTTCAGGGGAAGATGTTAAGACGGCGAGCTGGCAGAAACGTTAACACGTCGGGCGAAATGCTAAGGGGTATTTCGTCTGCCGTTACGTTCTGAGTTCAAATTCCGCCGAGGTCGACTTTGCCTTTCATCCTTTCGGGGTCGATAAATTAAGTACCAGTTACGCACTGGGGTCGATGTAATCGACTTAAACCCTTTGTCTGTCCTTGTTTGTCCCCTCTATGTTTAGCCCCTTGTGGGTAATAAAGAAATAGGTAAGACGATTATATCAATTGCGGTGGGCAACTGATACTTTACCTATCGACCCTAAAGAATAAATGGCAAAGTTAAACTCGGAGAAAATTGATCTCAAAACGTAAGGACGGACGAAATGTCGCTAAGCATTTTAACCGACGTGTT
>NC_043002.1:65177722-65200222 GCF_006345805.1 Octopus sinensis | reverse complement strand
GATCCGGTTCTTGACTGAAGATTGATGGCTTCGAATGTCCCGTCCGTGTTTTGCGTTCTCGTCCCAGTTTGTATTTTTCTACATATAATCATAATAATAATAATAATATAATAATAATAATAATAATATATATACATATATATATATATATATATATATATATATTATATATATATATATATGTATATATATATATATATGCTCTGAGTTCAAATTCTGATGAGGTCGACTTTGCCTTTCACCCTTTCGGGGTCGATAAATTAAGTACCAGGTTGATCTATTCGACTGGCCTCCTCTCCCAAAATTTCGGGCCTTGTGCCTAGAATAGACAGGATATGAATTCCTCCTGGCAAAGCTCCATTCACTTTGGGTAATGGAAAAGAACCACCTTCTTCCACGTGATATTAATTACACACACACACACACAGACATATATATCTGTGTGTGTATGTGTGCATGTGTGTGTGAGTGTGTGTTTGAGGGTGCATGCGTGTTTGTTTTGCGCGTAGTTATGGATGTATTCCGTCAATTCGTCGAATGTTTAACGACTTTCATTTTGTTGTCCTCTATTGTGCACCTCCTCCTCCTCCTCCTCTTTCTCTTCTCTTCCACTTCCTCCTCGTCCTCTCTCTATTCTCCTCCTCCTCCTCTCTCTTCTCTCCTCCTCCTCCTCCTCCTCCTCCTCTCTCTTCTCTCCTCCCCTTCTCTCCTCTTCTCTTCCTTCTCCTTCACCGTTTTCTCTTTAATACTTTTCTTCTTTTTGACTACTTTGAATTAGTACCGCTCATCATTGAATTTTTCCGACAGTAATCCCAGCAAGACAACCGCCATTACCCCCTCTCCACCACCACCACCTCCACGACCATTGCCAAATGTTAATGAAACCAAACATATGCATCTTAAACGGTTAAAAAGAAAAGATGTAGGTTAAAACGGACCATTGTACACCAACTGGAAACATAACGAGGTGCCTTCTACAGCATTAATATCTTTCTGTGATCACCATCCTGCCTGTCTATAACTCTTCATAACAGCTACAGCGATGATCAGAAGAAAGGACAAAAGGAAAACGAAGCCAACACTGTGCTTTCTACGTTTGGTCTTTTAGAAATACTACCCAGATTCCTCTGAAACTGCACTCTTATGATCTGCAGGTACATGTGCATATGTGTATGCATGTATCTATATAAATGTGTGTGTGAGTGTGTGTGTGTGTTACGTGCATTACATGCGTATACATAATTGTATATATACACGCACAGATATATACATATGTTGAGGCGCAATGGCCCAGTGGTTAGGGCAGATGACTCGCGGTCGTAGGATCGCTGCTTCGATTCCCAGACCGGGCGTTGTGAATGTTTATTGAGCGAAAACACCTAAAGCTCCACGAGGCTCTTTCACACCAACTTTCTCTCACTCTTTCTTCTGTTCGTAGCGGGGTGGCGTCATTTGAAGGCTAAACAATGTGAAGCGCATTGTGACCAGCGATGTGTAGCAACATCAGCTAGCCTGGTGGTCACTGTGATCACGGTGATATATATACATATATATTTGTGTGTGTGTGTTGCATACATATACATGCTACGTGCTTTGCCTACATATACATGATTATATGTATTTGTGCGTTGTGTGTGTGTATGTGTGTGTGTGTGTGTGAGTGTGAAGCTACATAATATAGTGTTTTAAATTCATGATGCCTGAGAGACAAGATACTCTCAGCTTCAATGCGTTTAATCACAGACCTGCTTAATAAGCGCTACAGCCTTGCGTTTAAACAGTAACATTACAACCGTCGTCATAATCATCATCATCATCATCATCAACATCATCGTCTTCATCATCATCAATATGAACAACAACGACAACAACAACAGCATCAACAGTAAGGACAGTAAGAGTGAAAATAATAGCAACAACATGGCGGCCACGTTCGCAACCAGTAACCTCATTTATTCACCACTACCACGACATGCGACGAACGCACCTCACCCATCTACAAGTTTTATCCCCCACTACTACATAACTATCGCAAACATACAATACTGGACACCGTGAGAAGAACAAGAGAACATATTTGAAGACCTGAAGTTCGTGCGCGCACATAAGAAAACAAGTGAAAAATAAAATACAAAAACAAAAGACATCACACAAAAACTTTCTGAAACTCATGAATATGCAAATTTCCTCAATGCTTTATGCAAATTAGCGTCCATCCTATTTTTTCCTTTCAAAAATTTTGCTCATTTATTTATTGTTTCGTGTTTATCATTATCCTTATTATTTTCTTCAATTTTATATCATTATCGTTGAAATTATTTTTATTTATTTATTTATTCTCCATCTTTTTTGGGGGTTTTGATTATTTCATTTTCTATATTCCTCCACCAACACCAACTTTCATACATTTATAAATGGACTTTCGCGAAAATAAGAAATTTTTGAAAATTTGAAAATTAAAAAAAACAAAAACAATACATACCCTCTCTCTTCTCTCCCTAAAAATGGAACAGGACAAAAAAGAAAAAAACAACACGCACACAAACACGCACACATACACACACATACACACACACACATAGACCAACACACCAATGAAAACAGAAGCAAATGCCGAAAAGCATTTTATCATAAGATTGACTGAATAATAATAATTAATCTACTACACTTCCTCCTCCTCCTCCTCCTCCTCCTCCTCCTCCTACTACTACTACTACTACTACTACTACTACTACTACTACTACTACTACTACACCACGCCACCAGTATACAATATAAAGAAGGTATCTGAAGAATATTTGGAGAAATGAAGTGAAAGTTGAAAGAACGGTCAATTGAATGAAGTCTTTTGTCGTCCTTCATCATTTTTTCTTCAATGTTTTATGCGTTCTACGTTAAAAAAAAACGCTTTGGTCAACTTCCCTTTCTGTATTAGCAGAATCGTTTGTTTGCCTGAACGCAAATACCTGCGCTAATTGTTCAGGCTCTTTAAATTGTGTGTTCAAATTCCACCGAGAACAAAATTGTGTCTTTCATTCTTTCGGGATAGACAAATTAATGTGACCAGTCGGATTCTCAGGTTTTATGGGATCAACTAACATTATCTTCTGTATACCATGTGTTGAGTAGATAGTGTTGGTTGAAAGAAACAGTATGGAAGACGCGGCTGAAAGAGATTGTGACGGGTACCTTCGTATCTGGCCAGGATTTGGTCAACTTTTTTAGTTACCAACTCAGCAGTAAGATCAGGCTGGAGAAGAGGCAACTGCCACGTGAAAAATTCAGAAAAAGATGGAAGCTTGTGGAAAGAAAGCTGGGAGTAACTGGCACCGAGCGAGCGGAGCCACGGAAAGAAAGCAAAGGTTCTACACTGGTGTAGGGTGCCTTTCCTTCGTGTTAAACATTGCTTTTAGCAATGTATTCATTTTAAATCTCATCTGTATGATAATCATTGTCAATTTTTAATCGTTTAAAGCTACTCACCCTTTTTATGCTTGTCTGTCCTTGTCCGTCCCCTCTATGTATTGCCTTATGGCAAATATTATGAAATAGAGTAGATAGTGTTGTTTGATGCAATATGACTAAATCAGAGCAGTGCATTGACAGTGCCCTAAGAACTTAGGACAGTTGTTATATCTTTTGCTTCACAAACTTCTGAATTCAAATTTCGTCGGAGTTAAATTTCACTTATATCCCTCCACGGTAGTTAAAATAAAGTAGCAATAAAATATTGATATCAAAACAATCGATTAATCTTCTCCCACAAATTCCAGATCATGTGACTCGGTTAGAAACAATCATATTTATTGTTGTGATTCGCGGCAGTGAATGTTGTGTTTGAAGCAGATATGATCTTTAAATATAGCTAGTACTGTCGAGATCAAACAGAATACACACACACACACACACTCATACGCACACACACACACACACACATATGCATGTATGTACGCATGTATCTATCTATCTATCTATCTATCTATCTATCTATCTATCTATCTATCTATCTATCTATCTATCTATCTATCTATCTATCTCTCTCTCTCTCTCTCTATATATATATATATATATATATATAACGGGAAGCTTTATGAAAATAGACAAAAGACGAAGGCAGGTGGAAAACAAACAAACAATTGTATTAGTATGGCGCTCAGGAAATATAAATAAAACAAGTCTTTAACGTTTCGAGCCTACGCTCTTCAACAGAAAGATACACAGAGAGAAAAAAAACACAGAAAGAAGGAGAGAAAAAAATGCGTGCAGTAACTAACGAATCAACATGGCGATCTGATTTCGGCCAGAAGTCAAAGATCAAACATGAGACGCGAGTATATATATATACTACCAGCGTACGCATAAAAAAAAACTATATAAATCCCCAAAACACTATATGTTGTGTTCCATAAATTACATGATATATGTTATAGGCTGAGAATGTTGTACCGCACTAACACATACGGACTGACCCTAGACTCCTGGAATATCGATCCAAGTAGTATCTATACCGGGAATAATGTCGAATGTTATATGTAAAATTGTTGACTGTTCAAGTAGTATGTGTTAACTGTCTATGTGATTCCATCTTATACATTATGGGTTGTGATTATTGTCTGATTATTTATGTAACTATGGGAATGAGTCTGCCTGTCCGACTGCCACTAGACACTAATGCGCCCTTGACATGTATTGACGTATGTAAATACGAAAATATAGCTACTCGTATATACATCTATTATATAAAATCCGTTCTGACTGCCTGTGTGTGTGTCTTCTAGGATCTCAAGCATCCTCCATCCGATTGCGCTCAAATTTGATATGTAGATACCGACGGTGTCAGGGCGTGTATAAGTCTTGAAAAAATTACAAAAATCGATTCCAGGTGAGAATGCAATCGATACAGTCGTCTTTGTCCTGCTTTTCTGCCGTCAACCTGTACATAACTGCACCTTTCATTTTTGGTTGTTTTTGTACTGCTTAAAGCACGTTTCTTTCCTGCCAAGCTTACTATTTAAACCATGTTTGTGTTCTTCCAGTCAGCAGGCTTATTATTACTGGTACTTTAAACTCTTCGGTTTTGTGTGAATAAAATCGTATTTCTTTGGAATAGAAAGAAGTCTATCTTTATTTCTTCTTTTGCTGGTGTCTCAAATTTAGGTTAAATCAGTGTTTCTAGAAGGGGAGGCCTATGGGACGGTCGGACAAGTTGTTTTGAGAAAATTTGGTTTAAATGTTTGACAACTCAGCACCGTCCATTATACTGCGGGGGGGGGGGGCGTTTTGCTCGTGCATATATAAATATGACTTCATAGGTGTGGGTAAGGAAGAGTGAGATATATCATGAGGTGCGATTATACGCCTGGAATATAAATGTTTGTATGGGGAATCATACATGTAAAAATATTAATGCACATGCATATAAATATATCTATGCGCATTTTAAGAGACCTTCCATGTGAATGTAGAATGAACACATATAAATGCACATAAATATAAGCGTATAAATATAAGCATATGTATTTGTAGTTGTATGTATATAAATGCTAGTATTAGTATACACGTGTTTGCGCATGCTAAAAACTGCTAAATATATGTGTGAGTGTGTGCCTACGTATACTTGTGTATGTGTACTCCTGTCTACCAAACCAGCGCTAAGTAAGCTGATCCAGTCATCTGTAACCGGCTGAAGAATGGCTCCACAACGGGGCGCAAGATATTAATTTCTCTGCCTCTAATACGACCATCTTGATTGTTTGAGAATGCCCTTTCCTTGACGAAAGTGTGAGTGTGTATATATGTGTGTGTACGTATACGTCTATATATGTGTTCATGTCAACAAATGTATAGTTTTCCTTCGTTTTATCTCGCCAGGTTTATATTCCATCTTTTTCTGTAATTTATATTATGTATAAACAGTGAATTATAGCCTCAACTATTGGTTATAACCCCGAAATTATTCACAGAAAAGCAGAGAAAAATATTAACTCACAGAAGCACTGAAAAATATGTAATATACTAAAACAGAAGAATTAAAACAAGGCATGCGGATGAGAAGAATTTCGTGATGTGAAGAATCAAATGTGAAAAATCAAGTCGAAACGATGAAAATGCTCGGATCTTTGTGGTTACCGTCACTGTATGTCGAAATCTTAAAAAAAAAAATTAATGTATCATATAGATGTAATTTTGGATCTAGTTTTTCTGTGTGTTAGTATTTTTGCCTATTTTTTCATTTTTGGGACACATTGACTTAGATAGCGGGATTTATGATTTCACTAGGTTAATTCTATTCATAAAACTTTAAATTAGTAGTATTTCTAACAAAAACCGTTAGCTTCACATTTCAACTTCTTAACTGAAATTTAGCCCACGTAACAGGAACTGAGAGGGATATCGCGAAACAGAGAATCTGTGGGTGATACAGATAATATGACATTATTTTTGAATTCTGCATACAAAAACATATAAGATACAGGTATTCTTTTCCTTGGGATGAATTCTTTGTCCCAAGCGAGCAAATTAAATATTTAAAAGCTTCAAGCAAACCAACAGGAATTGCTAGAAATAACAGTCAAAACGTGAGGCACAGGCAGTGAACCGCAACACAGCGTGCGGTTGCCATGATAACAAGCTGCTAATGCCACGCTGTTTGTTGATTCGCTAAAATTCTTTAATTTACGAGATAAAGTAATTGGTTGATCGTAATCAAAATTCAGAGATGCACCGATACACCAAAAGTGAAAGCAATCTGAAAAAAATTGAAAGGGGCTCATTTTGCTAATGAAGAAGACTAGTTCCGTAATTGTTGACGCTGGATCCGAATTTGTTAATCATTTATTCCAAAAAATTTTGCGAAAATGTTGCAGGTGTTCAAAGTTTGATAATTTTCGGAATTTTCAGCTAATCAGAAAACAGCGCGTTGGCTATCTCTTCCAACATCTGTTACAGTAGCGAGAAAGCGAGGGGGGGGGGCACTGGCATGTCAAAACATTAAACTAGCTGCAACTAAATTAAATATTTAAAAGCTACGAGCAAACCGACAGGAGTTACTAGAAATAACAGTCAAAACAATAACAGCAAAATAAACAGGGAAAAACAAAAAAACATTCGCGAGCAAAGTAAATATTTAAGAACTGCGAGCAAACCAACAGGAGTTGCTAGAAATAACGGTCAAAACGTTAAAATATACACCAGCAAAGTAAACAGTGAAAACAGTGAAAAACATTAAAACATTTGCGAGCAAATTAAATATTTAAAAGCTACAAGCAAACCAACAGGAATTGCTAGAAATAACAGTCAAAACATTGCTTAAAACAGACGTTTATACGTTGAAAACCTCAAGAAAGTAAGTTTGCAATACACTCTAGGAATATAAGTAATCTTTTTCATATCTCGTTCTCCACATAAATTCACAAAGAGAAGCGTGAATCATGGAACCGTGTGTCCTACGCCAGCGTTTGTCTCTACGCTGTAAAGATGCCCAGGTACTCACAATTTATTGGTTACATTTAATTTGGTGGTTACACGACTTTTGCGCATGCACAGCATCTTTGGTTACTATAGAAACAGAGTTCTTCGCAATCAGCTATGGAACACATATTAAGCTTCTTTGTTTACAATGCTAACAGAACTTCATCCTGATGTGTAAAATACTCGCTTCTAATTGGCTAAAATACCTAAATTTTTAAAATTTAAAGACTAGTAACTTTTCCATTATGAATTTATTGGGAAGATGAATTTCATTTTAATAATTAGCATACAAAACTTAATCCATATACCAAATTTGAAAACAAATGGAACAAAATTGTAATCAGTGACCATAACCACTAAGATCCAAGTGGACTATTCGGCATACATCTTGAAATATAACAACGTCCAAATTATATATATATAATTATATCTTTTGTCAAATGAACACACGCACTGTATATTCATCCTTTACTATTTTATTACTGATGTTTCGTCACTGATCACGTGTATGCTCCTGTTCCACTTAGTTCATTACGTTCTTCTAAGAGCAGTAATAAACGGGTGAATAACAATTATATAGTGCCTGTGTTTATTTGGCAAAATAAAAAAAAAAACAAAGAAAATCTGATCGCGTAGGAGTGTCTGTGTGAAAAGTAGCTTGCTTACGAACCATATGATACTGGGTTTAATCCCACTGCGTGGTACCTTGGGCAAGTGTCTTCTACTATACCCTCGGGCCGACCAAAACCTTGTGAGTGGATTTGGTAGAGGGAGGCTGAAAGAGGCCCGTCGTATGTATATATATATATATATATGTGTGTGTGTGTGTGTGTGTGTGTGTTTGTGTGTGTATGTTTGTGTGTCTGTGTTTGTCCCCCCAACATCGCTTGACAACTGATGCTGGTGTGTTTACGTCCCCGTGACATAGCGGTTGGCAAAAGAGAGCAATAGAATAAGTACTAGGCTTACAAAGTATAAGTGCTGGGGTCGATTTGCTCGACTGAAGAGGTGCTCCAGCATGACCACAGTCAATGACTGAAACAAGTAAAAAAGTAAAAGAGTATTCCGAAATATAACAATATATGTTTCAACACACTATTTCACATCAAGAATCTTGCAACGCAAGTTCATAAACATGTGTGTGTGCGCGCGCTTGCGTGTGTATATACATACATACATACATATTTACCACGTTTTTCCACACCGTTTCCGTCGGTTAGGGGTTACAGTGACAGACTGATGCCTAAGGTGCCGCTTAGTCTGACTGAAACAGAAACCACATAGATACAAATGGAATGTCCTAACAACGCAGCCATACCTGCACCTTAAAAAGAAGAGGCTTCAATTTCCCCCATCCCAACCCTACGTCAAGTGGGATAAAAACTCCTCTAGAAACTAAAAGGAGAAATTATCTGAATACAACATTTCAAAATAAAAAAAACATATATGGCGCTATTTCTTGTATATTTGTTGTATCTTTGAAAGCGGAGAGCTGGCAGAACCGTTAAAACGCCAGGCAGAATGCTTAGCAGCATTTCGTCCGTTTTTGCGTTCTGAGTTCAAATTCCGCTGAGGTCGACTTTGCTTTTCATCTATTTGGGATCGATAATGTTAAATACTAACTGAATACGATGTAATCTGTTTATCCACTCTGTCAAATTTTTTGGTATTGTGCTAAAATTTGAAATTATTATTTGTTGAAGTTTTAAAAGCGAATACAAACAAAATTGTCTGAAATCGTAAATATAAAAAAAAAATAAAGATGGAAAATAAAATAAACAAAGAAATGAGAGTGACAAAACTAAATAAACAACCTCCAATAAATATATGAATTAGGTGTGGTAGAACTGTTGATATAAAACTGAAGTATACAACAAATTTAAGAAACAGAATATATATATAGTGAAACTAGAAATGTTTATTCTTAACAATTCTTGCCGTTGAAATATCTAGATTATTATGGAAGGAAGACTACACAATTGATGGCTTGAATGAACTCGAAATAAAATTTTGTTTGTTCAGTTCAACAACATTATTTGTTGCAATCATCTATAGTTGGGGATGTTTACAAGATTAGTGATATTAGTGTTACGTGTAAATGTATGTGCATATATGTATGTGCACAAATATATATATATTTGTATACATACATACATCTGTCTGTCCGTCGGTCGGTCTCTCTCCCTCGCCCTCTCTCTCTCTCTCTATATATATATATATAAATATATATATATATATATATATGGTATAAATAATGGCCATTTCCCTTTATTGGATTAAATTTGGCTTACAGCTGTTTCCAGTAGTCATTATAGGTTCCCTTGAGACAGGGTTACTCATTTGGACTTTAGTTTATTTGAGAAAAGTTGAACGACCTAAAAAAATGAATGCTAGTTTCAGCAGAGCCAATGTTGATGGACTACGACCGGGACCTTGCTCCTCTATGCTTAGCTCTCTGCGGGCAATAAAGGAATAAATATTATCAGCTTGGTTTGCAGACGGAGCGCTTCTGAATTATTTTTCCCGGATTGATAATCCCTCACAAATAGTTACATAAAAATTATTTACCACAGAATTCTGACGAAGGTATGTAAACATGAACTTCGACGTCACTATCAAAGTTTTCCTTGAGAACTTGAAAATCATGTATTCCTGTACTCCGTTAAATATATTGTGTAATCCTTCAGTGCAATGGTAAATTGATTTTGTATATAACTTGAGATAAAAGCAAAAATTAACAAGCACATACACTTACGCATATGTGTGTGTGATTTTGCAGCAATGCATATGCATCTTTATAAGCATGTGTCTGTATGTGTGCATGTGAGCGTAAAATCCTGCGTATGAAAATTCAATTTCTTACTTCAGATTTACGTAACAACCTAAAATATACTGAAAAATGACAATAAATATTTTGTTACAGTGTATTAATAATTTTGTTATGAAAGAATTTTTAAACTCGGATAGGGAACGTTAAACGAATTGGAGTATTGATACAAAAGAAATATATGTGAATACAGAAAGACAATACTAAAAGAGAATAAAAATAACAGAACAGAAAATAAAATGAATAACGTTTAATATAGGAAAATTTTGAACTGAAGAAGTATATAAAGATATAAAAAAAACATTTGATGATGAAAATATGAAAATGATAAGGAGATATAGTGTATGAAAGGAAAGGAAGAGTGAATTGAGACCGGAGAAATTTTAAGAATTTGAAGGGAAAAAAATATACGTTAGAAAGAAATGTAAGTAAAATGAAGAATAAATTGTTATAAAGAATATAAATGAAATATTTCAGTCATAGTTGCCGAAACGGAAAAATAAAGAAAATAATCACGGTGATGATGATGATGACGATGACTATAATAATAATAATAATAATAATAATAATAATAATAATAATAATAATAATAATAATAATATAATAATAATAATAATAATAATAATAATAATAATAATAATAATAATAATAATAATATGAGAATGAATAATTTAGAAAATTGTGACAAAAACAAAACAAGACAAAATATTGTAATGAAGATATTGGAATGAAATATGAGACAGCAAATGTCAGACAGATGAAACGATGTGAATCACAGATGGAAAATTAAGTGAAAATGACAGGTGGAATTAGAGAAGAGATAGAGAAAAAGAAGAGAAAGACGAGAGAAAAAAAAAGAACTGGAAGAATTAGAAGAATGGGGAATAAAATAAGTGGGTTAGAAGAAAGTAATATAGAAGGCAGGGAGAAGAAAAATATGAACAAGAGAAGAAGTTTAATAAATGTCTAACAGCATAATATTACTACCCGGTCCTGATCGTAATGGGAAAAGTCTATCTATCTATCTATCTATCTATCTATCTATCTATCTATCTATCTATCTATCTATCTATCTGTCTATCTATCTATCTATCTATCTATCTATCTATCTATCTATCTATCTATCTATCTATCGATCTATCTATCTATCTATCTATCTATCTTTATGTATGTCTGTCCATCTATCTATATATAGGTATGCTGATGCAAACAGGAACAATAGAACTTAAAATATGAGTATATCTATCTATATCTCTATTAATATTTGGTAGAAATAACACGTTCACTCAAGTGCCGAAATATAAGCATCACCTCACGAAACTATCAGCCCTTGAACCACTCTCATGCTTCTGCTAAATATCCGAGTGGCTGTGTGGTAAGTAGCTTGCATAACAACCATATATTTCCGGGTTCAGGCCCACTGCGTGGCACCTTGGTCAAGTGTCTTCTACTATAGCCTCGAGGCAGCCAAAGCCTTGTGAGTGGATTTGGTAGACGGAAACTGAAAAGAAGCCCGTTGAATATATGTATATGTATATATGTGTGTGCGTATTTGTGTGTCTGTGTTTGTTTCCCCAACATCGCTTGACAACCGATGCTGGTGTGTTTACGTCCCCGTAACAAGGCTTACAAATAGCTAGGCTTACAAAGAATAAGTCCTGGGGTCGATTTGCTCGACTAAAGGCGGTGCTCCAGCATGGCCTCAGTCAAATGACTGAAACAAATGAAATATATATATATATAAAATTAAAATTATAATTCAGGGTATCTAAGAGATAACTCTACGCTGGAAATAGCAGCCAAAAATTGACTCTAAAACCACACTAAAAGTTTATACAGCAACAGGAGAGGAGACAAAGAGACAAAATAAACTAGCAAAAAAATTACTATATGATTTTTTTTTGCTAGTTTGTTATGTCTCTTTGTCTTCTCTCCTCGTGCTGTTCGAACTTTTAATGTTGTTTTAGAGTCAGGTTTTGGCTGCTATTTCCAGCCTGGTGCTCTTAGATACCCCAAATTATAATTTAATAATAATTATTACCTTTGGATTTTTTTTTTATTCCGATGATAAGATAGGTATTTAAACAACGATATTATCCTTATTTATATAAATTTATACACACACACACACACACACACACATACACACATACACACACACATACACACACACACACACACATATATATATATACATATATAAAGTTAATCCAAACATGAAAACACAAAGAGAAAGAACAACACGAGGACGTGGAACAAGTATAGTGTTATTGGACGCTCGGAAAGGAAAGATATACATATATATACATACATACAAAATTAAGAGGAATGTATGTAATACAATTTTTGATCTTCGGGTTTTTTAAATATACTAAGCCACTGGTTTTATTTAATTAATATCAATTTCTACCATTGTTATTTAATTTTATATGTATATATTATATACATAATCCATAATTATAACGATAGAGAAATTGGCGATGGGTACATCCTCAGAATACAGCATATTTTTATGGTTACGACGACCTACATATGTTTCTACTGAAAGAACTATGCTTGGAAGTAAGCTTATTAACTACCCCTCGAAAGACCTTCAACGAAACTGCACAGAACATATTTGCTCGGTTGCATGTACAACTCCTCATAATCTATGTAGTAGAAACACCTGTAGGTTGTCATAACCATAAAAACATCCTGTATGCTTTGTAAAATGAAAGGAAATAAATTTTGGGGATGTACCAGTCTCCATATTCTCTATGTTTATATGTATTGCAAATATACATTCCATATAATATTAACATCTAGTTAAGCGAACACGGAATTATCCATACAAGGATTTACTGTGTGATTGACAACTCTTTGTAGGCATAGACGTTAAGTACTAATTAATGAGGTTAGCCATAACATACAACAAAATTGAGAGCTACTACTCTATCCATCCGGATATTATACACACTGAAACACACACATACACACACGCACACACGCACATATATACACACACATGTTTTTCTCTCGTTCCTCCACACAGAGACACACCATCTCTCTCCTTATCTATCTTTCTCTTTTTTTAAATACATCAAGAAATGAAAGAGATAACCTAAAAGAGAGAGAAAGTGTGTGTGCGTGTGTGACACAGAATGTGAAATATATATATATTATATATATATATATATATATATATATAGAGAGAGAGAGAGAGAGAGAGGGATTTTAATTTAAGTGAAATTTTTCAAACTTGATATATTGACTTGCATTTTCACGATGAATTTGATGTTGAGGTTTACTCATTCCAGAAATAATTTTTAAATCTTACAAAAGTTTAAAATTTGATAATTTTTACATTATCATATAGGCGCAGGTATAACTGTGTGATAAGAAGCTTGTTTCTGGACCACATAGTTCTTGGTTCAGTCCCACTGGATGGCACCTTGGGCCAGTGTCTTCTACTGTAGCCTCGGGCTGGCCACAGACTTGTGAGTAGATTTCTTAGACATTTCTTGAGGAAATGATGCAATAATGGTTTTGTGGAATGTTGATTAAGTATTTAAATGTGTAATTTTGTTGTTCTCTTGAGATGAATAGACAATCTTTACCCCTGTTTAAGAGGTGATCACGTTGTTTTATTTTGGGTTTAGATGTCGCTTCTCGAAGACACGCGATTTGGTCAGGGAAAAACTTGCTCCTCATGCTCGTACCATTATATATATATTGAAATTATATATATTTATTAAAATTAAAATTAAAATTTTATTATTAGAATTATTAAATATATATATATATATATAAATATATAAGAATTACACCAGGATGTTAAAAGACACCTAGATTGCTAGAAATAAGAACTAAAATGCGCTAAAGGTTTAGTTAACGCACATGAATAAGAACACATACACTTACAGGGACGATTATCAGTTAAGCCAGATCAGTGTTCGGCTTTTTTCAGACCTGTTTCTCAATTAGTATATATATTTTCGTCATCCAAATTAATCGTCGGCATTTTTCGGACCATTGTGGTCCTTTTAAATGTATATTCTTTATTTATGTACATTAACTACAGTATTAGATCATTTTAGCTCTTATTTCTAGCAAAGTTGGTGTTTTTAACACCCCAGTCACATTTAGCGACAATTATAATTCTCCTTTTTGGTGAAACATCGAAACCTACTGTATATATATATATATATATATATATATATAGAGAGAGAGAGAGAGAGAGAGAGAGATAGATATATGTATATATACATACATACATACACTTAGAATCCATATAAGTGGATTCTCTATGTATTTAAGTATACACTATATCGTATGACTAATATATAGTCTTTTTGACTAAAATGTTTTTACGCGTTGGACTACTGGAAATGTAAATTTTGATTGAATGTTTTTAACTTTAATTAAATTCCATTTCCCTTTGATATGATTGAATTCTGCGAATTTTTGGATAATTTTCGGTTAAAAGTTGGCGGTTTATTGTAGTCAACGGATGGACTGCGTCTGTGCAGAAAATTTGAAAAGTTAGGTCGTATGTATACGAGACAGGTAACCTATTTTGTCTCGTGTAGATAGGTTGGTTCCTGCTGACAAAAATCAGACCTTGTGAGCTCTCCATGACTCGCTAAAAGAAGATTAGAAACCAATTCGTCCGGGAATCTAGACGGTAAATGCTTTTAATTTCCAAATTTATTTCTGTCGAATCTTATCCCCGATTTTTGGTGGTTATAGAACTTAGCTGTTCTTTTTAGCGTGTAGAATCTCTATAAGTGGATTCTCTATGTATTTAAATATACACTATATTGTATGACTAATATATAGTCTTTTTGACTAAAATATTTTTACGCGTTGGACCACTGGAAATGTAATTTTTGATTGAATGTTTTTAACTTTAATTAAATTCCATTTCCCTTTGATATGATTGAATTCTACATACATATATAAATACGTGCACACATACACACATACACACACACACACACACACACACACACATATATATATATACTCACACACGCATATATATATGTGTGTGCGTGTGTATGTGTGTGTTTGCGTGTGTGTGTGTGTGTGTGTGTATGCCTGTGTGTCAGTGTGAGATCGCATATTATGCATCTGAAAAAAAAACGGAGATGCCTTACAATAATAAATGCTTAAGCTACCACAATATCACACACAGAAGAATTCTGTAACGAAGTTGGAGGAACTAGTGAGAAAAGTGCCAGCTTCTGATGACCAAATAATTGTGGATGACTTCAAATTGAGTATTTGATACAATTTCGTACCATGGCCTGCGCACGGTAAACTTGCCGAGAAAAACATCGAAATGGTGATTCATTCCATACAATTTGCAATGGACATAAACGTTTTGATGCAGAAACATTCTTTCAGTAGAAAAACGAAAAGAAGACAAGGTCTAAGTATTAGTATCTCATTGATTATATTTTAGTGAAACAATGTGATGTAAAGGTTGTATGTAGTTTGTACATAATGAGAAGGGCAGAGTGCTTGACTGACTACCGGCTGGTCAGGGCCAAAGTCAATGTAACTATAACACCTAAAGCTAGATACGCTGGAAGTACCAAATATTCTTCATGCGGCAGATTTGAAATGTTTCGATGCTCTATTCTAATTTATTAGTGCAGTAGATGATATCCCTCTTGATGCAAGCAATTATTGGGCAGTTTCAAGAAAGAAGTCTCCTAGAACAACATCAGAAACAGTTGGCTGGAAAGCGAACTTCCTAACTGCGTAGCCAAAAATAGAGAAAATGCAGAAACTATTAAAGAAATGCTTAAGTTTTGCTTTTTCGCGTCCTTTCCTTTATAGGGCGGATATGGGCGGTCTAAAGCTGTTAAAATTTGTCTTATCGTCTAATTATTGATTCTTTATGATATCGTATTTGGTTTTTTAGGATTATATTTTTATTAAATATCTCTCCAATTCTGAACATTTTATTGGATTACCTCATAAGTGTTGGTACAAAGGAAAAACACAATCCATTCATCAATCCATACATCCATTAAACTCACAACAGAAACTAATAAAAAAGAACTACAATTCTTAGAAATTCTATGAAAAGTAGACGATACGGAGATCACAAAACATATTCTATTGATAAGAAAAGGATACACATCAATATATAAATTTTTCTCATATGTTCAACTTACATCAAACGGAATATCCCGAACTGCTTGGCAAGACATATACGCGCGCCATTGGTCAATGCAGGACTACGGTGTATAGGACTGGAAAAAAATATAGCAGCTCCTCAAGTCTACATAAAACCCCTTTCAAATAAATACTCAGAAGGATTACAGACACACACACAGACAAACACAACACTGATACACAGACTCAGACACACACAGAGACACACACACACAGACACACACACACACAAACACACACACACACAAGCGCGCACCCCTCACAAATACACACACACGGACCAACACAAACACACACATAAATACAAGTAAGATGTAAATGACTGAAAAAGTTTGCTTTTACTTTGCACAGTAGATAGATAAAATTAAGAACCTCACTTATCGACAACTACTGGTGTCAGAAAAATATTTGCAACTCTGAAATACAGTATCACCACCGGCAAATAACAGAATACCTTAATGCAGTAAGTAGTGGGACCTGCTGAGGTTTCTGCAGTGCGTTATTTACCATGTGACCTACAATGAGTGAAGGATCAATGAGTGAAACTTCCTTTTAGGCGAACGTAAACTCATACAAAATTTATTGTGCTCCTGGCGTTATGGCTGATTGTGCTGAAAAATAAGCTCAGTGCTGTATAGCACTTTATCCACTAAAATCAAATACAATTCACGCTCAAAAGCTTTTTGGACTCTTGGAACTTTTGAACTGTAAATACCCAATCTTTCTTGACTGCTTTTGGCAGTTGTATTGTGTTCAAAACTCACTTTCTTGTCTGTAATACATGCATACATACATACAAACATACATTATTGTGACCCCTTTCGGTCAGACACTGACCATGGGCTTGCAACTAGAGAGTTACCCTCTGAGGCACAAGTCTGGGCAAGATTTTTTTATGGAAGACCAGCAGTCGCCCATGCATATCGGCCTCCCCTCTCCACGTCACCAGTGTTATCCAAGGGAAAGGTAAGGGCCGATACAGCTTGGCACCTGTGACGTCGCAACTCATTTCTACAGCTGAGTGAACTGGAGCAACGTGAAATAAAGCGTCTTGCTCAAGAACACAACACGCAGCCCGGTCCGGGATTCGAGCTCACAACCTCACGATCGTAAACTCGACGCTCTAACCACTGAGCCACGTGCCTTCACATACATATATACATACATACATACATTCATACATAAATGCATATATACATACATATATATATATATATATATATATATGTGTATATATATATACATACATACACATATATATGTATATATCTATATGCATATACGTATATAGATATACAATATATAGAATCACATGTACACATATATCAGACATTGTGTGGATTCTAATAAACATAACTTAGCGTATTCTGCCCCAGTTAAGAATTCAGATCGTTATATATATACCACTGCTCACTGTACCCCAAGCTGCGTGGTTGCAAAGCGAATTTCTTTGCAACACACACATGCCTGTCATGGGAACGAATAAAATTCAAGATGATTTGGTCGGATTTGAACCCAGCAAATATACTAATTGATTCCGCCCCTAAACAAACCTTGTCGTAGAAATAATGGTGATGAATAATTCTATTTTATTAGTTCAGTTTATGAGCTTGTATTAAACCTAAATGACAAACATACAACTAAATAAACGGCGTATTAGGTAGCCCTGCTCATCTATGGAGAAGTTCGTGGTTTTATTATATTAATAAAAGTTATTCATATTTATTTCATCTTGTTGTATCACGTAGCGATAATTTCTCCCTTAACCGAGACGCAATGTTTTTGGAGGCTGCCAATATTTCATACGCTTGGAATGTATATTGCAGGTAAAACACCGACATACGTACTGAAATATTGTTTTACATAATGCGACAATACTGACATTTCATTACCCGAGCAAAAAGTTCAATAAATACGATGAAAACTATTGCAAAACAAAAGGCAGTAACAAAAATAAGAGGAAAATAACGAAGCAACGATAACAACTACAGAAAAAAAAATAATACAAAGCGAAAACGATAAAAAAAAACACATTGAAAATGTTTCCGTTTTTACTTTGCTGTGTTCTCCCCCACTCCTTTAATATCTTTGATATATTTATCTAGTTTATTTTATTTTGTTCTTGCTACCACCCCTTCCCAATCGATGTTAACAAAATCTTTCATAATTGAGGTAATGCTATACGGTCAGTTATATTTGGAGACCGTTTTACTGGTTGAGCCAAGCCAAAAACAGCGGGGGACTGGCGCCGTATTTACAATATCAATGTATTGGTATAACATTAATCTATTGTAGTCATACAGACCGCTGCCACAATGTTGTTGCTGTTGTTGCTACTGTTGCTGTTATTATTATTATTATTATTATTATTATTATTATTATTATTATTATTATTATTATTATTATTATTATTATTATTATTATTATTATTATTATTATTATTATTATTATTATTATTATCATCCTTTGTAGTAAGAATAGTTGTAGTATCAATTGTGGTAACAGCATTAGTCGTAATATATCCGTCATTATCAACACCTCGTCATCGTCGTCGTCATCGTCGTCGTCATCGTCGTCTTCATCATCAGCGTCATCGTCATCATCATGATGGATAGGTATGAGTGGTGTATATTAAACATTTACGTAATTTTCTACGCTGCTCTTTACTATTTACTAAAGCTACATTTCTAAATTAGTTTTGTTTATGTGTGTGCTTTCAAACATTCACGTGTATGCATCATGTATGTATATATATATATATATATATATATATATATATAATATAATATTGTATATATATATATATATGTATATGTGTGTGTGTGTATATATAATATTATATATATATATATGCATGTATGTGTGTATATAAATATAAATACACACACAAGCAAACATATATTAGTCATATATATACATAAAGATTAACATTAGACGCATATAATGAATATGAATATTACTATATGTGTGTATATATGTGTATGTATGCATATAACTGTATATGTATATATATTTATATACCTATATATTACATTTATAGTAAAGGTTGTCTTTAACGCGGATTTATATTTAAAAGCAATTCAACATTAAATTGAAAAATCATTGAATACGTTTTGTTATAAGTACATCTTTATCAAATTTTGCTAAAGAAGTGATAAGCAGAAGACTAGAAGTCAATGTCAAACTTAACATCGTAAGAATTAATAAATACATGAGTACTAAAATGCATTCATATATACATGTATACATACATAGGCACACACACACACACACACACACACACACACACACACACACACACACATACACACACACACGCACACACACATAGGTACACAGGACATATCTATCTATCTATCTATCTATCTATCTATCTATCTATCTATCTATCTATCTATCTATCTATCTATCTATCTATCTATCTAGCCACTACACACATTTTTTCTCTCTCCTTGTTTTTTTCAGTGTCTATTTCTGTAGAAGAGTGTAGGCTCGAAACGTAAAAGACTTTTTCTATTCCTGAGCGTTATACTAATACATCTGTTTGTTGTGTACACCACCTATTTTCGTCTTTTGTTTTTTTTCGTAAACTCTCCCTATATATATATGTACATATATATATATATATATATATTTAATGACCTAGTAGTTATGTTGTCTCATGAGATCGGGGCTTAAATTCCTGGACCGTGTTGTGCGTTGTATGCTTAAATACTCTGCAATCACTTTAACATGTGACATGTGGTATACTGTGCACCTGTTCAAACATCGATTTGATGGAGAGAGACTGAGCCGATGTAGAGCAGATATAATTGATCACTATAAGCAAATCGCTTGCGCTGGCTGCTCCGCAAGACATTGCACAAAATCCTTCGTGGAATATGAACGACTACTACCATTCATTGTCTTGTATCATTTCCTTACCATGATCTACAAAATTTGATCTACCAGAATATGTATCGCCTCATGCGGCACTGTGCTCTCACATGAAGAAAAATTTGTTATATTCATATACATCCGAAGAGTGCATTTTGGGTTCGATCCCAGTAGGGGAATTTAATCTGCTGTAATTTTTCATTCGTCACGAAAATATTAGCACATGGTATGATTGATACTGTTGTCAGAAAATCTAAATACATGAAGACTTGAATGGATCCGACTCTGTGTGAGTGTGTGTGAATACGCGGTTGTATACACGATACAGCATGACTGGAATTGATTTCATACATTGCTTTCCAGCATGATGTTCTTTCATCTATGCGTTCTATTCATATGTGTATTCCTGGATTCTAAGGAACTTCGATTGATATGGAATCAACTGAGACTGAGAGGAGTCGCGTCTTTACGTACAGCTCTTTCACTTTGTGTCTCAAACGGTGTGATTCTATGTAAAACATGTGTACGTATATATTATATGCACGTCAATATATGTATGTGAATATATATATATATATATGTATATATATATATATAGAGAGAGAGAGAGAGAGAGACAGACAGACAGAGAGATACACAGAGAGAGAGAGAGGGGGAGAGAGAGAGAGAGGGAGAGAGAGAGACATATAAGTACGTTCATGCAAGTATTTATATATTTATTTATATATATAAATATATATTTTTACATATAAACATATACACAATTCTTCTATTTACATGTATATATGTGTATATATGTATGTACCTATATATATTGTATGCATACAGACACACAAATATGAATGGCAACATATACATACATTCAGAATTGTAAGCAAATACGCACACACAAACACACACACACACGCGTATATACTCATAGATACTAGGTATACGTATTAATATACACTTATTTAGCATGATCTATATTGATATAATCTGCTGCTGACGTAAGCTGACTTTCTAGTAATACAATATTCCAGGTGCTCTTGAAGTTAATTCTTGTGTCTTCAATAATCATTGCATAAAACTCCGAGTAGGTACAATATGAACCATAGACTACTTAGAAATGTCTATGTCTTCCGAAACAACACTGAGGAGTGGAACGAAATATGTGTACGTATCTGTGGGTGTGTGTATGTTATATCTCAGAATATACATGTATTACGTGGAAGTGTATATATATATATACATATATATTATGTGTAGATCTGTGTGTATCTTTGAATAAACGAGATTTCTGATTCGATCTCCCTGTCTACATTTTGCTCTCGCTTTTGTTTCCATACACCCACATGCAGATATGTACTTACGTCCATGTAAACGTGTGCTTCTATAAAACTTGTGTGTGTGTGCGTGTGTTTGTAAGCGCGCATTCACGTAACGTAAGCGTGTTGGTATCCGTGTTGCGTCACTTTTGTTTCTGAGAATATATGTAGGTACATATATATATTATATATATATATATATATATTATATATATATATTATATATCTGCATATACAGACGTGCGTGTGTGTCAGTGTGTGTGTGTATGAGCGTGTGCGTGCATATATATATATATATATATATATATGAATATATAATATATATATGTATGTATATATATATATATATATAATATATACACATGTGTGTATATATACATATGCATATATATATATAAAGTGTATAATATATACATATGCATGTATATTAAAGTGTATATGTATGTATATATTATGTATATATATATATATTATATAATATATATATATATATATATGTATAATTATGTATTTATATATATATGTATGCATACTTATGTATATATATCTACAAACACAAATATACACACATACACCCGCACACATACAGATATGCGTGTGTAATCATATCTCTGTATGTGCATCAGTTTGTGTGCATATATACATATATATACATGCACACACTTATGCACAGCCTCGCAATCAATAATATAGTAGTCATATTTAATATTGCCTTGATTCAGTCATGCATGTCCGTCTTTTCCTTTGACGAGATGAATCAAATCAAAAGAGTTCTCAATATACCTTGTTTATTTATTTCCTTCTTTCCTTATTCGGCATATGCTCATAAGGCATATTTAGACAGAGAACGAG
>NC_043002.1:65137722-65172722 GCF_006345805.1 Octopus sinensis | reverse complement strand
CGCCCCAGCAAGGCTAACATAATCCTTATGGCCTTTACCAATACAGAAAGAAAACGGACTAAGGATCATAGTTATATATACTCTGGATAATATTAAACGTATGTCACCATTACACATATCACATACCCCAACCCTACAGGGGCACCAGACTTAATAACGCAGGAAACATTTCGAAATAATTTTTACCGGCTTTACAGCGAATCCAACCAAGGCATGTAACTCCTGACCTAATACTCTGCCCATTTTCGTTTCACCATCTTTTTCACAACAACCACAAACCAGATGCGTCGTTTTACCTGCGACAATAGAGAGCACTCGCCATATTCCTTTCCATGTCGGCTAACTCTGATGAGCGTTATATTACATAATCCGATCGTTACATAACACGCCGTTGTATTCTTAGCGCGAAACCGATTGGTAAGATCAGTGTGTGATGGCTATATATTAGAGTACATTTCGGGTAGTATACCCAATCTATTGACAGATATACGAGTGCATCCTTTCCCTGACTTATGGACTTTTAGCCGACTCGCGAGTATATATATATATATATATATATATATATATCTGTGAGTGAGTGTGTGTGTGTGTGTGTGTGTGTGTGTGTGTGTGTATGTGTGTGTGTGTGTGTGTGTGTTCTTAAATAGTTTATAAACATCTTCCACGCTGCAACTGTTATATATATATATATATATATATAGCAATTAAGGACAACTTCTTAATAAGGAATCTTAATAAGAAATTATCGGGTAGATAGCGTGAAAAACCTCATAAGAGAAAAATTTCGAAAATAATGTTTTCTTATTGCACATATTAATTTATATATAGAGGGCATATTATACATAGATGCCACACGCTAAGAGGGCCAAAGTCATTTCTATTTCTACCAAAAATTTACTAATCCCACCGAATGCAATCTTTCAAAGCAAGACATTAGTAAAATTTTTGGTAGAAATGGCATCTATGTATAATAATGCCCTCTATATAAATATATATATATATATATATATATATATATAAATATATATATATATATGTATATATATATATATATATATATATATATCTATATATATATATATATATAGAGAGAGAGAGAGAGAGAGAGACAGAGAAAGGGAGAGACAAAGAGGGAGATAAAGACAAAGGAAGAGAAAGAGAGAGAGAGAGAAGGAGTAATTGAAACACATACACATAAATGTACAGGCATATTTAGAAAGGCGGGAATCAAAATGAAAAAGGAAAGGAAGTCAGAAAAATAAGCAGGTTATATATTCTATAAAATTTTCAGCAGGAATCATTCTAACTTATATGAAACATATTTAAGTTGAATTCCAAGAGAATTTTTCCAATATTCTGATGAAGGAATAACTCTTATATTAGGTATTGTACTGGACTATTATTAAGAAAGTACCTAAGGCAGTAAATAAGTTTATCGCCAGGTATTGAGAGAAAAGAATAAATCTTGTGGTATGTTATTAAGTTTTTAGGAGCCTATGGTATAAGATTGGAGACACGTGTAACTTATTGCATATTAAGAAAGAGAATTAAAGAAAATTAATGCGGTAATTGAAGTTATGTGATAATATTGACGGAACGTTTAGGTCGGATTTAAGAGAGACGAGGAGACACGTTTCACGAGGCAGAGTATTTTAAGGGACGGAACGATAATATAACAGGTTGTTTGGAAAGACTTAAATAGTAAACGTTTCAGCCTAGTTTTGTTTATCTCACTGTCTAGGAAAGAAAAGAAAACAATGAATATATATGTGTGTGTGTGTGAGAGTGTGTGTGTGCGCAAATATGTATGTATGTATGTATGTGTTTATATATATATATATATATGTGTGTGTGTGTGTGTGTGTGTGTGTAATTATAATTTTATTTTGAAAAACATAGATCGCGTTGAAGTGACCATGTCGAACCCGAGGTGCCATACATTGTACCTCTATATATCTATTTATCTATCTATCTATCTATCTATCTATCTATCTATCTATCTATCTATCTATCTATCTATCTATCTATCTTTCTATCTGTCCGTCTATCTATCTATCTATCTATCTATCTATCTATCTATCTATCTATCTATCTATCTATATATCTATCTATAGATAGATAGATACATATATACATACATAATACATACATACATATATACACATACAATCTCATGCACTCTCACATACACACGTACATATTTATGCATGTATATATTCTTATTTTAATTGTTGTATTTCTGATACACTTTTTCTTGGCTTTTCCTATTCTCTCTCTCTCTCTCTCTTTCTCTCTCTCACACACACACACACACTCTCTCTCTCCCGCGTATAATTATCGTCTCGATGTTTTTCTGTTATTAAGGCGGCGAGCTGGCGGAATCGTTAGCACACCGGACGAAATGCTTAATGTTATATCGTGTGTCTTTACGTTCTGAGTCCAAATTCCTCCGTGGTCAAGTTTTTCTTTTAGGGTCGATAAAATATGTACCAGTTGCGTACTGGGGTCGATTGTAATCGACTGGCCCCCTCCCCCAAAATCTCGAGCCTTGTGCCTAGAGTAGAAAAGTCTTTTTCCGTTAGTTTACTGTTTTTTTTTTTTACTTACTTCCACCTTTATATGTAAGGAACCTACAAGGCATCACTTAACTCAGTGTGAGAGCACATCTATTCATACCAGAGCTATAGAATACTACTCTTATGTAATACCCCTCATATATTACGTAACTTTGCATATGGAAACATTTATATGCTTGAGTGTCACTAGTAATAAAGATGTGCTAAATAACATCCATACCTTATCTGGATTATATCTTTATATGTTATCGTTTGTTTTAGTCATAAGACTGCGGCGAAACAGGGATATCACGAATGAATTGCCAGCAGTACTTATTTGTTTACTACTGGTATTCATTCTGCCAGTCATTTTTGGCGAGCCGCTAGTTTAGGAGGACGTAAACATACAAAACACCAGCAGTGGGTAACTGGTACGTATTTAATCGACCCCGAAAGGATGAAAGGCAAAGTCGACTTCGGCGGAATTTGAACTTAAAACGTGACGGCAGACGAAATACCTATTTTTTTACTACCCACAAGGGGCTAAACTCAGAGACGACAAACAAGGACAGACAAACGGATTAAGTCGATTACATCGACCCCAGTGCGTAACTGGTACTTATTTAATCGACCCCGAGAGCATGAAAGGCAAAGTCGACCTCGGCGGAATTTGAACTCAGAACTTAACGGCAGACGAAATAACGCTAAGCATTTCGCCCGGCGTGCTAACGTTTCTGCCAGCTCGCCGCCTTTTCAGTTTTCAGTTTCTGCCTATCAGATCCACTCACAATGCTTTGATTGGTTCAAGGCTACAGCAGAAAGCACTTAGCCGAGGTGCCACGTAATGAAACAGGAACCCTGTGCTTGGGAAGCAAACTTTTCATCATATAGCCACGCCTATATATATATATATATATATGTGTGTGCTTTTGTTCATATGAGTGAGTGTGTGATTGTGTGTATGTGACTGTGTGTATTATGTATATGTGAGCCTGTGTGTGCATTTGTGCATATGTGCGTATATTATAATACACACACGTAATACATATAGCCCTGCAAAGAACGTACAAATTAACAGACTTGTAACTCCGCATCCAGATTTCTGTAGGAACGAATCTCAGTTGACTGGCATAGACTTTCTATCAGAAATCTCCAAAATAGAATAAAAAAGAAAAACAAAATTCCTCTGTCGTATAAAAAAAAAACCCCTCGTTTGAAGTGGTTATCAGTTCTCTTAGTCTTCTTTTCTGCTGGATATTTACCTATGAAATCTTTAACCATGAAGACAATGAGATACGTGAAGTGCAGAGATATGTCACTGTAACCCAATAAGGTACTGACGTTTCGTCATTTTCATTAATTCATTTTGTTATTGCAAGAGAATGTCATTCCAGACTCAAATTCAATCAATCTTGTAGAACTGTAGAGATTTGTCTTTTATGTTCGCTTTAGACACCGGGAATCATCAGCCGGTTCTAAGTGCCATCACTGAAATCAATATTGCATGTCATTGAACAGAGATTGACTAACCAACAAATAATAAGACGTCCATCAGCTGACAAGCCGTAGCAGTACTATACATACATATATACATGTATTTTTGTATGTATCTATGTATGTATATATTTATGTATGTATATATATATATAAATATGTACACACACACACACACTCACACATATATGTGTACAACTTACATTTATATAAGTTTGTATATATACGCATATGTATGTATAAAGACGCATACATAGAACATCCATCCTCATATATATGTATATATATATATATATATGTGTGTGTGTGTGTGTGTGTGTGTGTGTGTGTGTGTGTACCAGGTGCAGCATATATGCATATATATCCATTATTCATTATTTCACAAAAGAAAATATTTAAGATGTTAGTTGATATAAGTTTACAGGTTGATGGTTGTATTTATTGACTGCGTTTTATAATATATTTACAAATCAAAATGATCATCTTTGCTTTCATCATAGACTTTAAGAATTATGTTTGAATAATAAGTATATTGGTATATTTAAATTATGAGTAAATATATATATATACCGCACCAGGTATTTCTTTTATCTGTTAATGCTTTCAGAGAGATATAGAGATATATTGGGTTGTCCGGAAAGTTCGTGCCAATTTTTAAAGGAAAGAAAAAGGTCAATAAATATTTGCCATTACCCAAGCTTAAGCAGGTGCTCATGACCGACGGATTTTGATAGGTTGGGCCTTTCTGCCAATTCTCGGGTTGTGCAATGAGGGTTATTTTCAATTAGTGACTTAATTTTGTCATCATCTGTAGTTGATAGTCTGCCTGATCGCTCTTTATCAATAAGGCTACAATCTCCAGTTCGGAACATTGCAAACCACTTCTGTACAGTTATTTCGTATAAAGAAACATCACTGTAAACTGCGCATATTTCTTTAGTTGCTTGTGAGGCATTTTTCCCTTTACGGAAAAAGAAAGGCATCAAGTGCCTAAAATGAACTTTCTTGTCTTCCAATTTAAAGGATTACAGAATTAACACAGGTTTTAGGAACATAAACCTTCTTCCAGGAAAAGATAGCTTAAACAATGTGTGTGTGTGTGTGTATGTGTGTGTGTATGTGTGTGTGTGTGTGTGTGTGTGTGTGTGTGTAATTAGGATAAAAATATGATAAAACAACATGATAAAACAACGCGGGGACATGTAACATGCAAAGTATTAATAAGTCGCTCGCGGAAGGAAAAGAAGGGTGTTATACGTTTCGAGCAAAGTTCTTCTTCATAAACAGGAGACAGAGGAAAGTCGAAAAGAAAAGGAAGATGGAGGAAAAAAATTCGCCAGCAATCCACATGTAGTTACACTTTGGATCATACATTTCGCCGAGGTCGTCTTTCATCCTTTCGACGTCGATAAATAAGTCTCAGTTGAACACTGGTAATATAATTCCCTTATCCTTCTCCTGAAATTGCTGTCCCCGTGACAAAATTTGAAATCAATATAATGTATATTATATACTCAGTTATATATATATATATACATATATATGTGTTATATATATATATATATATATATAATATATATAATATATATATATGTACACACACATATATATGTATATATACATATATATATATATAATTTTACATTGTATAAAAGGGCTTAGTAAAATAAATTACTTTGCCACATACTGAACTCATTAGAAATAGCAGCCAAAAAAAAAGATTTTTTAGCCATTTCTAATACTTAAAGAAAATTTCTCTCAGATAGTGTTTACTCAAAATAACCCACGAAGGTATGGGGGTAAAAACATTAAAAAAAAAAAATCACAAGTGCAAAGATTATTTGAGAACGTACGTTTCTAGATCAGCCAAATACAATTCGACATTTCTTTCGTCAGCCCAAAATTTCTTAATTCGGATTTGGAAACACTGAAAGTAGGAGCATACCCTTTTGGCGACTTTTCAACTCAGAAGATCCGTTCAAACTAACAGTGCCAACAAATTCAAAATATGCAAGCGAAGAATTCCTGCTCCCCCCTTCCACCCACGTGGGTCAGACTAGTAAACACCATATTTTATCGGTGAAAACCGAGGCATTAAACAGAGAGAAATGAATTATAATTTCAACAATTGAGGGTAAAATTAATTAGTTATTAATCAATTTCACCAAGTATTCAGTATGTAAAGGGACCATTTAAGGCGAATTCAAAATATTACATTGTATAAAAGGGCTTAGTAAAATAAATTACTTTGCCACATACTGAACTCATTAGAAATAGCAGCCAAAAAAAAGATTTTTTAGCCATTTCTAATACTTAAAGAAAATTTCTCTCAGATAGTGTTTACTCAAAATACCCACGAAGGTATGGGGGTAAAAACATTAAAAATCACAAGTGCAAAGATTATTTGAGAACGTACGTTTCTAGATGAGCCAAATACAATTCGACATTTCTTTCGTCAGCCTTTTATACAACATATATATATATATATATATATATATATTATATATATTATATATATAATATATATATATTATATATATACATACATACATACATAATATAAATTATTCAAAGTGAGTTAGAGGTTGTGAATCCAACCAACTAAGGGATATTATGTATCCAATATACTGCTGGTAGAATACCCACTTAACACACAAGTGTTGGTTATTGCGTGACAGTTACATTACTAGGCGAGGGTGATAAGTGATTTTACCTTTGATTTATATCGGAAGAAGAAAATGGAGGGAGTCCAGAGGTAGTATTCATGAGCTATTAGACACTATATTATGTATATTTATTTATTTAAAACAGTTCTGATAATATATATATACATGTGTAAATTACTAGAAATTTCTAGAATAGAGAAAGAAGAGCGGTTTCTTACACCTGTTTCTGCCAAGAGACCACAGTACCCCACATGTTATTTCCATCTTTTCAGTGTACTTTAGTGATATTTAGATAAATTTAGGGTACTTGGGTATACCTCTAGACTACCTCAGAAAGTTTATAAGATACCCAAGAAGTTCATAGGGTTAATTAATGCATATATAATACACACACACACCATATATACATACATATATATCTATATATATATATATATATATATATATGAATGTGTTATATATATATATATAATATATATATATATATATACATACATATATATGTATGTGTATATATATATATATATAATATATATATTATATATACATATATATATTATGTGTTATATATATATTATATATATATATATATATACATATATATATGTATGTGTGTATATATATATATATATATATATATTATATATATATATATATATTATATAATATATATATATATATATATGCATAAATTAGCCCTCTGAACTTCTTGGACTATCTTATAAACTCTCTTACGAAGCCTAGAGTCATACCCAAGTACCCTAACTTTATGTACATTCTCTAGGAATGATAAAAAAGGTACTGAAACCTATTTGAAAATGATACCAGGTTTACCATCCCTACAAGAAATGCAAAAAATTGTGTTAACTGGAACGTCTCTGATACTAAGAAGAGCATTATAGCTGTGAAAACAACATCCATTCATGAATTTATCTATTTATTACATTTTTAAATACATATTTTGCTTGTGAATTTGCGCGTGTAATCTGAGAAGGCATACACTGAGCTTCTCTGCCCAAGATGTACGGAAAACACTCGGCGAGAAACGGAAGAATTTTGAAGAAAAAAGGTGAAATAATAATAATAATAATAATAATAATAATAATAATAATAATAATAATAATAATAATAATAATGCTTATTGATCGACATGAGCATCCCCTGTGATCATAATATCTCAGCGAAAGAGTTTGACAAGCTCAGAAATATAAAGACCTACTCATTGAAATTGAGAAAATGTGGCATCTCAAGGCGGTTACAATACCAATGATCGTAGAGCACTAGGAATGATCAAGAAGGGAACCGAAAATTATATGAGAATGATCCCTGGCTTACCATCCCTGCAAGAAGTGCAAAAGATTGTCTTAACTGGTACATCACACGTATTGAGAAGAGCATTGTCGATGTGAGAACTGTTGCTGCTCATGTATTTTAATCTACTTTAAAAAAAAAAAAAAAAAAAAATGAACGAACTTCTGAGTTTGGTTTAATGGCCTACCAATATACACTATGAGTTTCTTTGCCCTAGGAGTCGGGAAGACACTCGGCAAGAAATGGAAGAAAATTTGAAGGAAGAAGAAAAAAAAAAGTAATAATAATAATAATAATAATAATAATAATAATAATAATAATAATAATAATGTAAAAACAAGATTGGGTTAGTTTATGCGCAACTTCATTGTCTCCCTTGAAAAAAGGATGCCAACAATGAGTTTGACGATGATGACGATGATGACGACGACGACGACGGCGATGATGATGATGATCATGATGACGATGACAATTACGATGATTCAACATTTTCAAGGCCATGCTGATTACTGCCATTCATCTACTCACGGGCATCATCCCAAATCCAATAAAATATCTCCTAACAAATCACACATTCAACAGAGTAAATCCTAACTAGAAATACGCTAAATCACAAGAAACAAGTAATAGTCAAGAAAATCAATGAACCTATAACAACCCAGGCAATACTTATTCGACATAATTACCGCATTAACTGCTGGGAGAGACACTGAATTTAGTTATACTGAAGAAAGAGCAATAACACCTGAAACATGCATGTACACCCATTTCTTGTTTTTTTTCTATCATCGATCGCATACTTTACATTAGACGTATGCGTGAACGAAAAGTCGAAACTTTCGGTGCTGACTCGACAATACAATACAAAACGATTTTCAATACAAGATTCTTAGAGATGACTTTAAAAAGTTATCATGTAATACTATATTAAACACATACACAACAACCGCCTGGTACTCGAAACTCAGAATAATTTATGTAGCAGATGCGAAATATATCTAACTGAACAAAACAAAAAGGCGCATTGTAAGAAAACATTACATAACACTCATTTCAATATAGACGAAGCACTTGTCTAATAATATTAGAAATTAGAAACAACAAAACACAAAACCAGTCTCATATTGAAATATAACACAGAGATAGATAGATAGAGAGAGAGAGAGAGAGAGAGAGAGAGTTTGTGCTGGAATCTATTCAGAAACAAGACGTGTGCCAGTTTGTACCAGAGATTCACTGAAAAAAAAATTGCTTTTACTGCACTTTTGAATTTGAAAAGAAATATAGCTATTTACAAATGGTCGCAACCTTACGAAAACTATACCTTCTAAGCAAATCACCTTCTCTAAATGTATTTAAAACTTTATAACATAAGTTGAACACTATATCAGAAGATTATCTCCGTTCTCTTTGACCACATAAAAAACAAATGCTACCAAAATGGACCAAAATGAGTCAGCTATGCAAGGGACATTTTCCTCTTCAATTCTACAGAATTACATTTGAAAACAAACTCATATATATCAATATCCATCCCTAGACATCGGAGAGATTCGAAACACAAAAATATTGACAAATATCTGTCAAATGAAAGAGGATCATAGAAAAATGGCACATGATATGAAATTGACGAAACTAAACAAAGTAAAAGAAAATTTAGCATAAAATAATCATCATAGTTTCTTCACGACATGCTGGAGTGACTTCCTTCCCGATATATTAGCGTACCATAGCACTAAAGAGAAGAAATTGATGTTAGTCATGGCTCGTTTTGTACTTCGTTATTGCCCACAAGAGGCTAAACATAGAGAGGAAAACAAGGACAGACGAACGAATGATTCAGTCGATTATATCTACCCCAGTGCGTAACTGGTACTTAATTTATCGATCCCAAAAGGATGAAAGGCAAAGTCAACCTCGGAGGAATTTGAACTCAGAACGTAACAGCAGACGAAATACCAATAAACATTTCGCCCGGCGTGCTAACGATTCTGCCAGCTCGTGGCTCGTTTTAACCCACTTTACACGACATGATTTGAAAATAGAAAAATATCAAAGTAGACGTTATTGTGGAGAAACATATCGAACACAAAACAGAATATAGAATGTTTAACACCAAAATTGATCTATATATATTATTAACTACCTCAATTAAAATAGGAGCACATTTGAGGAAAATTTCCTGGGTAAAAAGAAGTACTAGTTACCTACGTTCCAAACACTCTCAACTATAATAACTACAACAACTATACTCACGAATTTTTACTTTTAAAGATGATGCAGCAGTACAAAATGATGATTCAATATTGGTAATATGAGGTTTTTGAAGGCGCGAAGCTGGCAGAAACGTTAGCCTGCCGGGCGAAATACTTAGCAGTATTTCGCCCTTTCGGGGTCGATAAATTAAGTACCAGTTACGCACTGTGGTCGATATAATCGACTTAATCCGTCTGTCTGTCCTTGTTTGTCTCCTCTGTGTGTAGCCCCTTGTGGGCAGTAAAGAAATAGGTATTTCGTCTGCCGCTACGTTCTGAGTTCAAATTCCGCCGAGATCGACTTTGCTTTTCATTCTTTCGGGGTCGATAAATTAAGTACCAGTTGCATATTGGGGTCGATCCAGTCAACTGACCCCCATCCCTAAAATTTCGGGGCTTGTGCCTACAGTAGAAAATAATATGAGAATTTCCAACAGCTAGGGAGAAATAAATGAGAAACACGAAATTACTCATTTTACTCCGGTTACTAATTGGACGGAAAACTGTCGTATTCATTATGGCGTCGAGGGAAAGCTTTGCATGATTTAATCTCCCTGTCTCACCCTCTTTCTCTCTCTGCTAAAATCACTGAGAAGGATGAATTGAAATTTGGAGCAGTCGCGGCCCTTAAACACATTTCAATTCAAGTAATGAACTGCATTGATTTGTTGTTGTTGTTGTTGTTGTTGTTGTTGTCCTTGTTCTTCTTCTTGTTCTTCTTGCTCTTGTTCTTGTTCTTCTTGTTCTTCTTGCTCTTGTTCTTGTTCTTCTTGCTCTTGTTCTTGTTCTTCTTGCTCTTGTTCTTGTTCTTCTTGTTCTTCTTGCTCTTGTTCTTGTTCTTCTTGTTCTTGTTGTTGTTGTTGTTGTTGTTGTTG
This sequence comes from Octopus sinensis, assembly GCF_006345805.1. Lineage (NCBI taxonomy): Eukaryota > Metazoa > Mollusca > Cephalopoda > Octopoda > Octopodidae > Octopus > Octopus sinensis. The sequence goes on along the minus strand of NC_043002.1, from coordinate 65,161,566 downwards.
TTGTTGTTCTTCTTCTTCTTCTTCTTCTTCTTCTTCTTCTTCTTCTTCTTCTTCTTCTTCTAATCCTGTTATTAACTTGATGGATGACAGTAACCTGTTGCACGGATGACTATCCCGTGTTTAATTTTCCGTTTTATGTGATGTCATCGAAGCCCCTGGAGTCTAATATGCAAAACGAAATTCCGCTGATCGATGTTATACGTGTAATTACTCGAAATGAACCGTTTTGATACAGACGTATGTTGATTTCCTCTAAAGTGCATAACAGGGTTGTCAGAACATCAAAAAAAAAAAAGCAGAGAAAATTTATGATATTTGTTCCGCTTCTTTACATTATATGGTCAAATCCCGCCAAAGTCATCAGTAGTATTCAACCCCTGCCTCTGGATTTGCTAAAGTAATTTGCTAGTCAAACGCAGGTATAGCTGTGTGGTTAACCTCACTCTTTGCAGCCACGCCGTTTCGAGTTTGGTGTTGGTTTGTTCATTTATAACTTACATAGTGGTCCGGCTTAAGTGTTCTATAGGATAAATGCTAAACATAACAACCAATACTGCGGTTTATTTATTCCACTAAAATCCCTTCAAGACGGTGTCCCAATATGGCCGCAGTCCAATAAACGAATCATGTGAAAGATTAAAGATAGCAGATAAAATGTGTAGTATTTATACTCTCTTCCCTCTTCTTCAACGTTGGTTTTATGACGAAATAAGAAACCGTCAATATTGCTGTCAATATAAATAACGGTTTGGCCGTTTTTACTCTGTGAGTTCAAATACAGCCGAGGTTGAGAGGTATTTCATCATTTTGGGGTCAATTAAAATAAGTATCAATTGAATACTGGGACCCGATGTAACCGAAATTGCTGGCCTTGTGTCAAAAGTCGAAACCAATATAAAATGACGGAGGAACAATGTCTATATATTTTCATAATTCATTTTAGTTGAATAGTCATTCTTACAGAGGGGGAGCGCTAAGCATTGATGAGTAAAATTGTAATACTATTATCAGTCCCAATATGTTTGATGGATGTTCGAACCGCGTCACAAGCAACTCACTGCATTTTGTCGTAGTGTCGTCTGCTTAGTGTTTGTGATTGAAGAGGAGGTAACTACTTCGAAATGCTAGCATCTCACGGCCTGGATAGATAGCTGAATTAGGTGTATACACACCATTTGTCAACAAATGGGATATATTTTCTGTAACAAAATGAAGTGAGTAGCTTGTACCCCAGTTCGAAGTGCCTGACGCATCTTTGGATTACAAATAAGATTACACACAGTCTTACGTCTAAAAATAATGGCGTGGTTGCTCGATGCTCTGATAATCCGTTTTTGTATGTGAGATTCCGAGTGATTTGTTTAGGATTATCCATATATACACTCAACCAAAGTCTAGCATAACATCTATCGAATAGAGACGGCGAGCTGGCAGAATCGTTGTAGTGTCGGGTAAAACAATTGCTTAGTGGCAATTACTCTGGATTATCAGATTGTGAGTTTTCAAGATATCAGTTACGTACTGAGGTCAATGTTATCAATTTGCCCTATCCTCTAAACTTTGATGGCCTTGCGTCCAAATATAAAACAATCTAAGGCGGTGAGCTGCGAGAATCGTTAGGGCGTTGAGCAAAATGCATAGCGACCATTCTTCCGATATCACGTTCTAAGTTCGAAGTGTGCAGAGGTTGACATTGCCTTTAATCCTTTTAGAGTCGATAAAATAAATACCGGTTGCGTACTAAGGCTGATGTGATAGAATTTCCCCTCCTATTAAAATTGCTGGCTTTCTGCCAAGATTAGAAAAAAACCAACCAAGATATAACGGGATTTGAAACATGTTTGCAGAAATGAATGCATATAATTTGCCCGACTGTAGATTAAATTTATTGCGTTTCAATAAAGATTATGTTTTAGTTGACGTAAAATTGTAGAAGTCGAGGAATATCAAGCAATGCATTGGAAATCATCGAATGGAATATTTCTTACTGATTAGAGTGGGGTGGAGGCAAGGTTCCCTGGAGTTCAATGAGGCGCACTTAAAACAAATAGAAGTTATTTCTTCGCTCTTTCTCACTCACATTACATCGTCATATACTAATATGCACACAAACACTATGACATCGGTATATATATATATATATATATACGCACAAACACATACACCGACGCATATACGTATATTCATATGTATTTATGTATATAGTATAATATCTGTGTGTATACGCATAATAATATACATGTAAACCTTTATATACTTACGTATATATATATTTGTTAATATAGATAATATGGACATAGATTCATACACACAAATATGTACAAATATGTATGTGTATATACATACCTATATATATATGTATGTATGTGTATGTATACATATGTGTGTGTATGTATGTATGTATGTATGTGTGTATGAAAAGACTGATGATAGATAGATAGATAGGTAGATAGATACATAGAGAAATAGATAGCTAGAGAGATAAATATAGTTGGTTATAAAGAAATATTCCATTATCTACAATTCCCGTCCAAGAATAGAAACCAGCAATGGCAATATTCTAAGAAAATATTGCCTTAAAATCTTTTTAATTAGAAAAACGCCTATCAAACCGTTGACTGAGATTACTTTTTGGCTGGTATCCATTTTGATTTGGAAGGAATCTTCTACGCGAATCTATATTTTAAGGTAAGAAATGAAAGCACGCTCATTGGGTTCCATCGATTCAAAAAGCCGATGCACAAGGAAATAATCAAAAGGAAATATTACTTACACATAGACATATACGTATGTGCATATATATATGTATGTGTGTGTATACATGAATATATATATATACATACATATACATATATGTATATGTATATAGATATGCATATGTATATTATATATATATATATATATATTATATATATATATATATAAATATAATATTATATACATGTATATGTATATATATAAATATATATATATGTGTATGTATATACATATATACATACATATATATACATACATATATACATACATATATATACATACATGTATATATATATATATGTGTGTGTGTATTCATAGATATATTAATATGAATACATATATATTTATATTATTTGTAGTAGTAGTATTGTTTTTGTTGTTGGTGTCGTAGTTGAAGATATTACTCCTGTTTTCATTATTATTATTGTTGTTGTTATTATTATTATCATATTATTATTATTATTATTATTATTATTATTATTATTATTATTATTATTATTATTGTTATTGTTATTATTATTATTATTATTATTATTATTATTATTATTATTAAATTATTGTTCATCTTTCCGTATGATCATTCAGACGTGATGAACGAAAACAGCGATAGCAATAGCAGCCAAAATGTAATCTTAAAACTTCACAAATAACAAAAGTTCCGTACAGAAGTGACATGACGAATATGCACTAAAACTGCTCATGCGTATTCGGTGCATTTTGAAGCGTAGTCAAAATGTCACCTGACCTTCATCAACTGCGAAATTCGCCATCGAATATCAGCAGTCTTAAACTATTTTTGATGTTAGAAGTGAACTCTCTTTGGTAGCCAACGCAACTCATTTATTCTGTTCTTAATTACTATAAAACTTGTCCAACCATGAATTTCATGGTCGGTCGATGGAGAAATAAAGAGGTGCGTTTGTCTCTTTTCTGTATGTTCGAACGCGTGCTGGGGCGGTGTATATTTGAATAGAAGAATGTGTATTGCAGCGGGGAAATATGTAGTAATTCATACGTACATACCTACATACATACATACATAGATACATACATACGTACATAAATATATACATACATCCACACACACAAATATGTATATATATATATATATATATATATATATATATACATATATGTATAGGTACATACACACTCAAATGCATACATTCATATATATATATACACACAAATACAAACATGCATATATATATGTGTGTATATATATAGAGAGAGAGAGTGTGTGTATCTGTGCGTGAGAGTGTGTGTATGTATGTGTGCATTTGCGAGTATATTTGTCATATGTAACATATAATATAATTGTACACACACATACATATATGCATACATATATTTCGTGTGCATATTCATATATGGATGCGTGCGGCTGTGTGTGCATGTATTTAGAAATAGGTAGGTAGACATTCTCATAACTACACATGCATACATATATATATATATATACATACATATATATGTATACGTATATTTGTATATAGGTGTGTATATTATATATAAATATATATATATATATATATGTATGTGTATGTATGTATATACATATATGTATATATGTATATATATATATATATATGTTTTTATTTATATATATATATATGTATGTATGTACGTATGTATGTATCTTTGTCTATGCGCGTTTTGTATTTTTTTACCCATACATATATACATATACATACAAATATACATATACAGACTTGTCTGTGCATGTATATATATATATATATATATATATATATATATATATATATATATATATATATATATAATGAAATTTGCATGTGTATTCGTGTGTATGCTAGTATATGAATAGGTTGTTTATTTTTATATGGGTTTGTGATTCTGCTAGTTGGTAGCTGAAGAATGTGATGGAAATTTCCAGGCCACTAGCTGCACTACTCACTTCATATCTATGTTTATTTCCTGTTAAATTGTGTTCTTTCTGCCGTCAAAGCAAAATCCGAGTAACGCTTAAGTCTTTGCAATGAATACGAAGCTGGCCTGAACAAAATAGATTTATTTCTCGTCATTTATTATGATTTTTTTTTCTGTTCTTTCTCAAAACCAATTTTATTATAGCAATGAGATATAGCATGGCCGGTTTATCCCACGGAGTCTGTTATTACTTGTAGAATTTAATAAAGTATGTTCAGTCTAAGTAGATTTCTATTTTTGTTTCCAGTTTTGTTTCTGTTGTCGTCGTCATCACCACCACCACCACAACCGCCACCACCATCATCATCAGCACCATCACCACTACCACCACCATCATCATCATCATCATCATCATCATCATCATCATCATCATCTTCACCACCACCACCACCACCGCCGCCATCATCGTCATCACCATCACCGCCGTCGTCGTAGCCATCATCATCATCATCGCCATCATCATCATGATATTATCTTTATTAGGTAATTGTTGTTGTTATTGTTGTTAGGCTTATTACATTACCTGTTCATTTCGTGCCCATTGTTTTTTTTCGTTTATACCCAATGAGATGTAGATAAATATAGATGTAACTATATACACATGTACACGCATACACGCACACGCACATACGCAAACATATACACTAAAATGTATACATTTACAAATACATATAAAGATATGTATATATATATATTTATATATAGTTGCGTATATGTGTATATATATTTATATATGTATATATGCATATACATGTACATATATATGCGTGTGTGTGTGTACGTATAAGCATATATGCATTCTCAAAGGCATAAACTACCATGTATAAGTGTATGTGCATAATAACTTATATATGCTTTTATGGATACGTTTATATATGTATACATATATATATATATATATATATATATATATATATATATATATATATATATATATATATATATATATATATTATATATATACATACATATACATATATATATTTGTATACACGCACACACGCACACATATATATGGATTAATATATTTTATATGCATAAATGGAAATAAAAGCAAATACGTACACTCACTTTTCACGATTATACTTGTGTGTCTATCTATCTATCTATCTATCTATCTATCTATCTATCTATCTATCTATCTATCTATCTATCTATCTATCTATCTATCTATCTATCTATCTACATCAGCATTATCATTTATGTGACAAGTCTTATTGTTTCTACTGTTTTCAAGCTTTGGAAATTGGATTGCGTTCTTTGTCCATGTTTTGTGTAGACATCGTTCTCTTTATTGTTTAATATCACACACGCACACAGACACACACACACACACACACACACACACACACACACGCACACACACACACACACACACACACAAACATATGGTTCGAATCCAGTTAAGGTTTATTTATCCACGTAATTTGTCATTGCTTAGCTACATTATTCATCAATTAATTCATAGGACGAAGGATCAAATCTAGTTAAATCTTAAAGATTCTCTTTATATTTTATTCCGTTGCCTCCAAATGGAATTTTAATGACTTTATGTCTTACTAGAGCAAACTCAATCAGTTATATGTATGTTTGTTTGAAATTTTGGCACAAGGTCGGAAATTTAGAAGGTGGGTGCAAGGCAACGACATCGATCTCAGTGCTCAATTGTTGCTTATTTTATCCACCCCGAAAGATAAAAAAGATAGTGGATCGGGACGGCAATTGAACTCACAACTTTAAGACGTACAAAATGGCGTTAAGCGAATAAGCCCGGCACGTGACCACTCCGCAGATCGCCGCTTTGAGTTATATGTATATTACTATTACGTTTAGTGCCCATCATTGCAATGTCTGCACTGACTAAATTCTGGTCACATGCTAGTGGAAAGTTAGATATTTAAACTTGTTTTCCAAATTTATGTATGTGTATATATAAAACAGATCTTCATATAAAACAGATTGGTTTAAACAGATCGTTTGGTAGAAAATGTTGCAGATTGCTAAACGCTATACAACACTTTTAGAACGTAAAAGTGCCACTAATATGCAACAGAATCACACCATCGAAGGGAAACTCTTAAATGAATTTTTCGAGAATTATATTCCGGAAAAGCCTACGATGACCCATTTCAGGATAGATTTCATTGGTCCGTTTTTCTCCAGTCACATTTTGTCATTTCTTATTTAATATTGAAACTAACGTTTTGTCCTCTCCAAAACTGTTATCTGCATCCTTCTAGCATGAGCAAATGGTTTTCTTCCATCAGATTTTCCAGAATAGTTTTTCACAACGTCTAAAGTATCATCCTTCTCGTGTACCATGTATAATATGCCACAGTTTTCTTAACAATTTATATAGGTTTTGCCAGATTGCCAGGTAACTGAACAGTGTTAAGGAAAATACTTAAGTCCACGGTTTTTCATGCTTTTCATTTAGTTTCAATCAGGACCTGTTCCATAGCTTCCCTTGTGGTATTGGTTTCACCCAGCACTGACTGGGCAAATATAAAAAAGGTTATGTAGAAGTGAGGCATTTCATTATTTCCTTCCTCTTTTTCTGGGTGTATTCTGCTCTAAATCTGTTTAGATTTATATGAATATAATTCGTCAGATCCCTGACTCTTCACGTCTTCCTCGGTAGAAGGTCTCGTGCGCTTCTTTTTGAACGTCTTAATAAATTAAACCCATGCAAATATATAGACACACACATATGTATAAGCATACATATCTATCCAACCACCAACTCTATCTATCTATCTATCTATCTATCTATCTATCTATCTATCTATCTATCTATCTATCTATCTATCTATCTATCTATTTATCTATCTATCTATTTATCTATCTATTATAGCCTCGGGCCGACCAAAGACTTGTGAGTGGATTTGGTAGACGGAAACCGAAAGAAGCCCATCGTATATATATGTATGTCTATATATATATATATATATATATATATGTGTGTGTTTGTGTGTGTGTGTGTATGTTTGTCCCCACAACATCGCTTGACAACTGATCCTGGTGTGTTTACATCCCCATAACTTAGCGGTTCGGCAAAAGGGACTAATGGAATAAGTACTAGACTTACAAAGAATCAGTCCTGGGGTCGATTTGCTCCACTAAAGGCGGTGCTCCAGCATGGCCACAGTCACATGAATGAAACAAGTAAAGAGTATCTCTCTCTCTCTCTTTCTCACTCACACACACACTCTCTCTATCTTTCTTTCTCACTCACACACACACTCTCTCTCTTTCTTTCTCATTCACACACACACACACTCTCTCTCTCCCAATATATATATATATATATATATATATATATATATATATGTATGTATGTATGTATGTATGTATGTTTGGTTGTTTGTGTGTGTGTGTGTGTGTGTGTGTGTGCAACTTAAAACCAAGAGATTCTTCATCAGCTCATGGGCTATTAGTAGCAACAGGCGAGAGCACAGAACCGCTCTGATATCCAAAATACTAATCACACAGCATTGACATATCTGCACTGAATAAGACGAGATTTGCAGAGGAGGAGCATTGAGAGGAATTCCGGACAGGATATACATTCTTCTGGATTGGTAGGTCCAAAAAGAAGCTCAGAGAAACAGATAACAGATTTGCTATACAACCTCACCTTGCTGACCGGCTCAACTCAGAATCGAACGGTGTCGATGAACATCTCGTTGTTACGTTGGGAATTGGCAAGTAACTAACGAACCACTATCAAGCTTCTGCTTGATATTTAACAGGGAAAGGCGGCGAGCAGGCAGAATCGTTAGCACGCCGGACGAAATGCTTAGCAGTATTTCGTCTGTCGTTACGTTCTGAGTTCAAATTCCGCCGAGGTCGACTTTGCATTTCATCCTTTCGGGGTCGATAGATTAAGGTACCAGTTACACACTGGAGTCGATATAATCGACTGAATCCGTCTGTCTGTTCTTGTTTGTCTCCTCTGAGTTTAGCCCCTTGTGGGTAGTAAAGAAATAGGTATTTCGTCTCTCTTTACGTTCTCAGTTCAAATTCCACCGAGGTCGACTTTGCCTTTCGTGATCGATAAAATGCGTGCCAGTTGAGCACGGGAGTTGATGTAAACAATTTACCGATAAGCCTAAATTGATGGCCTTGTGCCAAAATTTGAAACCAATACTTATCAGGGAAAATATTAGGTGCTTGTAGAGAATGATAATATGTTGCTAGATTTAAAAGCAGCCCATGACTGACTCATTGAAGGGTAATAAATCGAACTCCTCATCTCTAAACAAAGAGAAAAAGAAACGCTAAACGTGCTGACCCATAACCTGCCTTCCTACAGATAACAAAACCATCAACTGCAATAACACAGCGATCATATGTACATCATTTGCTTGCGAAGAGCACAGATCGGCTGATGTAAGACTCATATGCTTCTGAAGATGTTTCATTGGCAATAAATTTCAGTACGGAAGATTGTATGCATGTACACACACAGGTACGTACATGTGTATATACGTGTGTGTGCGTGCATATATACATGCATACAATCTTCCGTACTGACTTTATTGCCCAGAACGTTTTACATTTATATATATGTGCATGTAGGCATATATATATATATATATATATATATACATATATATGATACAGGGTGTCCAGAAAGTCTGGGTACGTGGGGATTAACACATACTTTAAGAAATTATTTTTCTTTATATTTAATTTTTTATGCTATGATTTTATTGATTCCATGTAACCAGACTTTGTAGGCACACTGTATATATATATATATATATATATATTTATTTATATCATAAATAAATAAAATATATGTATATATACATACATATATGTACATACTTACATCTACATGTATATATACATGCATATATATATATATATATATGAGTACAGGAAACCACAAATAAACGTAGAACTCAACGAGACACGGGAACATAAAATCAAACAAGGAAACGGACTTTTTTTAAACAACGAAAAATTCCCCTTCATCAGCAGTCCCTGGTTCGACTCAAAGTGTGTTTCGAAGTGCTGTCCTTACCTTCGAAACACACTTTGAGTCGAACCAAGGACAGCTGATGAAGACGAATTTTCCTTGTATTGTTTGTCCTGTACTCTGGTTTTTCGTTGTTTAAAAAAAGTCCGTTTCCTTGTTTGATTTTATGTTCTCGTCTCTCGTGTTTTCTACGTTTATTTGTGGTGTCCTGTACTCATATATATATATATATAATATATATATATATAATATATATATATATATATATATATATATATATATATATATATATATATATATATATATATATGCATGTATATATTCATGTAGATGTAAGTATGTACATATATGTATGTATATATGCATATATTTTATTTATTTATTATATTACTATGTGGCCGAACGTACGCGTTATTTCTCTTCAAGTTTTATATATATATATATATATATATATGCATATATGCTTATGTGTACATACATACACACATCAAGAAACACACGCATACAGGTGTATGCCATAAAAGTTTTCTATATCTTCTATATATTTCGCTCAAGTTGCTTTGGTCAGACCGAGATCATTATAAGCTACGCCTGCCCCCGTTTCCGTCTAGTTGTACTGAACTGGAAAACAAACCTGGCGGATGTACTTACTCAATAAGACCCTGATTGCACATATCAACATAAAATAATATGACAATAAATATATAATTATATTAACATATACAAACGGTTATTAAATATTTGTAATATAAATATTTTTTTTTATGAATATACTGATGTACGAATATATTTTTTTCAGTTTCCTTTACATAAATAAATATTCCGTTAAAATTCTTTCTCATATTTTTCAACTATTCACCAGGGGAAAACAGAGCACGCTAAAATCATAAAACCCAGTAATGGTAGGAAAAAAATTTCGCCCAGCTTCGACAAATGTCATTGTCACGGGTTTAGTTTCAGTTATTTCCCTGGTGTTTATGCTAGCACATCTCTTGTTCGTAGTAATAAAAATTCAAACAGCTGAGTTAATTTTCTGGCGGAAGTAGTGTTGGTAATTAAATATCGTAAAAATGTTAACCACGACCATTCCATGGGTTTCTTCATATCTCACTCTTAGTTGTACCATCTGAATGAGACGATCAGGTGAGGCTGTTTGAACGTTTATGAATTAAGGTACAACCCTCTAGTAAAATCAGTATCGTTATATGTTGGAAAAGGTATATAATTAAGGCGGCGAGCTGGCTGGGTGAAATACTTAGCGTTATTTCGTCTGCCTTTACGTTCTGAGTTCAAATTCCGCCGAGGTCTACTTTCCTGTCATCCTTTCGCGGTCGATTAAATAAGTACCAGTTACGCAATGGGGTCGATTTAATCGACTTAATTCCTTTCTTTGTCCCTTTGTGTTTAGCCCCCTGTGGGCAATAAAAAAATATATAATTAAAGTTTATAAAGGCACTTACTGGACACAACGGTGCGTCTGCTCATGGGATTTAGTAACGTAAGGTTTTAAAATTTAGTAATTTATGAAATTTCAGTTAGATTATTTATTTATGATAAAGCTCCCTCAAGCGTATTTTTGAAAAGCGTTAGCAGTTACAAAAAGTTTCAATTGCTATTTCTCGTAAGATATTTAAGAAGATATGTCTGTCTCATGAAACCTCATTATATTTAAAACAGTATTTTATTATTCTTGAAAACCCCGTTTTTTTTAATGGTGTAGAGACAGCTGTAATTTATTAGATGAGTCATTTGTTCGTATAAAATAATAAATTTGAATTGAATTCATGATTAAATTATTTGATTGTTCAATTTATTACTTTGGCTTCCATTTCTAATTTATATTTATACATTTATAAACTATATGCTTATTTTATTTATTTATTTACGTATTTGTTATGAGCGATAATTCATATCATTGTTATTTATATAGGTAAAAAAAAGTAAATTCTTTTGATATTTTATATCCCTTTGGTGGTTATTTAACACTTAACTAAATTTTTATCTTTTGCATAAATCTGATTATTTACTTGTTACTTTTTAGTATTAGTAAATATAATTGTCGTGTATAGAATAATAAAGGATAATGGAAACTATTACAATTGACACATCTTTTAAAGTCATACCAATACCTCCAAAAAATGTATATATGAAGGAACTATTGATAAAATAACGGACTTCCCTAATAGACTAAAGATGGAGACCTTTTTATTATGATAAATCCCAAATGGGTTCCACTAATAACAATATGGATAATAGCATTGATTTTATCTCTGGCTTATTTAAAACCAAGAAAACGCTATTACATAATAACTACTTAGAAATATTTGAACAAGAATTATGAACTACAATCAAAAACCTAAAATTCAAGAAACACCCACAGCGGAACAACCAACACCAATTGAAGCTAAAGAAAAATTACCCCATGAACTGAAAAATATAAAAGAAATTATTGTTAATCCAGATAAAACAAGAAACGTATGTAATATAGCTATGAATTTATTCTATAAATGGATATATAAAGAACTTACGTTGGACAGATAAACCTAGAGGCTAAAAAATTATGGAAAATCATAATATAGATGATAAAAGAGAACCATTAATGCCTATTAGACTATGGGTAACAATTAAGGATCATCAATAGAATTTGCATGTAATTACATAGGTTAGATAAATCTGATTTATGTAAACTCAGCAGGATAATTTTAGATAAATCTATACCGATCTTGAATTATAATATCAGACTACAATTATGATTAAACACCCAGAATGCTATTAAATGGTTCTCAAACATAATTAATAAATATAAACCTAAATAGATATTGATAATTCTTACGCTAGTATAAACCCATCTTGATATTATCCAAGATACATACACCTATTAGCATGAAAGAAATTAATGTAATTTTAACAGCCCGTAAATCAATTATATCATTCGATAATAAATTATGGGCAAGAAACGATACGCCTAGCTGTTTTGATATATGTATAGGGGCGCCAGATTCTGCGTAAATAACTGACATACCTTGAGTATATTTATTGTCTAATAAACAAAATGAATTCCCAGAGCTCGTGGGGGGACTATATACAGATGATGCAATCTTTCTAGTTAAGAATACATCTAATAGACGTCTACAACTTATAAAGAAACGATTATTTAAATTTTTTTAATCATTTAGACTATCTATAACTATAGAAAAAGAATATAATTGAATTAATTACTTAGATATGATTTGTAATTTATCATCTGGAATACATGAACCATATATTAAAGCAAATTATAAATTAAAACATATAAATCGTTAAACAATTACCCCCTTTCAATGAAAAAACATTAGTATATATTAGTAGTAAGAGAATTTCATTTTATTTTATAAAGGAGATATATTTAATAGACATAAAGGCCAATATCATTTGGGTTTAAGTAAAGCAGGTTATAAGAATAAATTACAATGCATTAAAGGTAATAATATTATAAACACAATGAGTAAAATTGATAATAATAATAATAATAATAATAATATTAATAATAATAATAATAATAATAATATAATAATAATAATAATAATAATAATAATAATAATAATAATAATAATAATAATGATAATAATAATGATAATATAAAAATGTTAATACTTACAATCACTGATATATAAATAAACCGAATAAAATTAAATATAATATCTACTTAAAGAATGAAAATAAATATACAAATTTTAGTGATTTTACTTATAATAAAGTAAATATTAAAAAGATAAAATGGCTTATAATACCATATGCCATATAAATAAAATATAATTTGGTGTAATTTATTTATAGACTAATTAATAAACATTCTAATATAAATAATAAATAGGAAGTTATGAGCAATAAAAAATAAAGATAGATATGGCTTAATTCATAACTTATCTATTATTATAGATTCTATAAATAATTAAAAAATGCATTATTTTAACTTAAATAGAAAATGTGCTAATAATAATTCCCCTAATACCAAACTTAATTTAGAAGATATTATTAGTAATACTACTTGTTATTTCATTAATAAACAAAATATTTTTAATAACAATAGAAACTCAGTAACATATAAAACCTCCTCCTCCTCCTCAACTAATATAAATGGTAATTCTTATAAAACATGTGATTGTAAAAACAAAGATAGCTGTGCGGTTAAAAATTTTTGTAAAGTGAAAAATGTGGTATATCAATGTAAAGTTAGATTATATATTTATGATAAAACTCGATCAAATAAAGCGTCTGATGAAACGTCATTATATTTAAGGCGATATTTTATTGTTCTTGAAAACCCTGTCTTTTTAATGGAGTAAAAACAGCTGTAATTTACTAGATATGTCGTTTGTATAAAATAATAAAATTGAATTGATTTATCATTTAATAATTAAATTATTTAAATGTTCCATTTATCATTTTGGTTTCCATTTCTAATTTATATTTACACATTGATAAACCGTATGTTTATTTTATTTCTTTATTTACGTATTTGTTATGAGTGATAATTCATAACAATATCATTTATATAGGTAAAAAAACAGTAAATTCTTTGGATATTTAATATCCCTTAGGCAGTTATTTAACACCTAACTGAGTTTTTATCTTACGTATATACATATAATTATAGGGGGAGAATTCAAAAAATAAAAAAGATGGAGACAACAAACAGATTTATTAGTTTAACGCTCGGGAAGTGAAAAATTCTTTAACGTTTCGAGTCTAATTTCTTCCCCCGAAAGTAACAGAAAGAAACAAGGAGAGAAAATAAAGAATGTGTAGTGGCTAGCGATCTATCATGGCGAATGCCAGACAATGGGGTCACACAGGAGAGCTAGAAAGAAAAGGAGAAAATAAAGTAGCGGTGATCCTAAAACGAAGGTGCGCGTGCGTTTGTATAAGAGAGCATGTATGTGAGTGTGGAAGAAGGCTGATGACCTTGACGTGTGCGTATGTGTATGTGTCGGTGTGTGGAAGATGGTGCGGGGCTGGGAAATGGCCAGTGCTAGTGTGTGCGTGGTGGTGTGTGATGTGGTGTTTTGTGGTATGGTGGTGTATGGTGTGGTGGTGTTGGGATGTGGGCGAGGCGAAAATGGGGGAAGGAAGGGTTGGGTGTGGGTTACGCTCAGAGTGGGGGTAGAGGTGCCGTATATGGGATTGGGTGTAAGTGATGGGGGGATAGGATGGGGTGGATAGGGAAGGTGCGGTTGGATTGTGTAGGCGTGGAATTACAAGAGGGGTGACGATGAAGAGAGAGGAGGAAAGGGAGAAGGTGGCTAGGAGTGAAGAAAAGAAGAGTAGGATTGAAGAGAAAAAGGATTCGGAACAAAAGAGGAGAGGTGGATGGGAGGAAGTAGGTGTGAGAGGGAGAGAGGAGAGAGGAGGAGGGTCAGATGAAGAGCGGAGGACAGTTGAGCTCATGTGGTGCGTAGGAGCGAAGAGAGAAGATTAATCCCTATACATACGTATATAGCGTTATAATCTGGTTTAAGAAAATCGTACGCTGCAAGAAAGTTTATCTTAGCGTGTCAGATCGCTGTAAAATCCATTTACTAAAACGGAATACACACAAACACACACACACACACACACACACACACACACATATATATATATATATATATACATACATATTTACATATATAAATATATATGTGTATTTTTCTCTTGTTAAAAATTAACACGGAAAATATAGATAAATAGTTAGCCGGGTAGCAAAAAAAATCACACAAGTAAAAAGTTTGTTCTACATTTAGGGATAGGAATAAACGTAACAGTAGAGGGCTTAGTAGATTAATTTGATATCTAAAAGACCACAAAAAACAATTTAATTTAGATTGGTTGATTCTCTCAATCTCAGTACCTTATGATAAAGGCAAGGAATTCTGTCTACTCTGTAATTCTGAACTATTTTTTATTCGTTTTTCTAAAAATCCGCTTGTAAACACGGTTATAGAGCGTGCATACGGATGTAAACATTTGCAGAAACGCACCTTTAAGTGATATCTATCACTATATATAATTTAAACACTAATTTTCGTCTTACATTTCACACTTACTAGATATATTGTTTTCCAAGTCTATATAGTTGTATTTAATATACATATAGTTATATATTTCTCATTTATTTCATTTTTTCTCTCCACTTTCTATAGGCTACATTTGATGTTATATTCTCTAACGTTTTCTGTGAAACAAACTTAATAGCGTTCAGTTAATCACTATACATATCTATCATTTTATGTTAAAATATCTTATTGACGAGTTTCATTTCTTTTTTCCCTGCAGAGAAGATTACATTGTTTTACACCATTTTATTCCTTTGGAATAATACCAGTGATATCTTCGAAACATATGTCGGAAGTAAAAGAATTTGAATAACACCTGAGTTTAACTCCATTCATATATATATATATATATATATATATATATATATATATTTCATACATGCATGCATATATATATATATATATATATATATATATATATATATATATATTTACAATGTGTTTTTATGTATGCTTGGAAACATGTACGTGTTCGTGGTTTTGTGTGTACAGTGTACTTTTGTAATTAATTCATTCCTTTACTTGCTTATGTATCCAAATGAAATATATTTCAATTTGTGAGTTTGTGTATCTGTCTGTCTGCTTATCTCTCTGTAAGTATTTGTATGCATATATATTACTGTATATATGTATGCCTATATACGTATATGTGTATGTATGAACATACACACACACGCGCGTACTTACATATATATGTGCATATATGTAAGTACGCGTGTATGTATGTAGTGCGTTCTTCGTAAGTTAATTGGCTCCAATTAAGAGGTGTAGTAATATCGACTTCCTTCTTAAAAACCCTATCGAGACACGAAACCTATATAATTAAATCACACACACATTACTACATTGCAAAATCCGCCTACTGTGGTCCAATACTTCTTTGGAATGAGTTAATGTGGAAAGTAAAGCACTGTTTAAGAACACAAGAGGAATGTTAACACTTAATTATTCGTGTTAAATTTTTATCACGCAATTCCAAATTGTTTAATACTTTTACTTCTATAACTGTGTCAAAACACTGGGGGCTGTTTATACTGGTTTTCTTTTATTTTTTGGTTTCTTAATAGAAACGTGAAACTCTTTGGAAATAATTTCTGTCAGTGTTTAGGAATTTAGTTCGCGTCGTTTGTGATGATTAATCGGTGTATTTAAAGAGCTAAATATCACTGGGGAGTTTATTAATTTCAGTAGGAAAACTCGTAAGACTATAAGGTCAGTTTTAATTAAGAAAATTAATCCTTCCTTTTGGAATTAAGCGTTGCTATGTCTGAAAAATAGAAGAAATAACGCAACAACAAAGGACAATGTGGGACCAAATCGCACCTTAGCATCTGAAAAAGAAGAATAATTATCGGAAGCTAATGTTGTTGTTTTTGTTGTCATTGCTGTCGTCATCGTCGTTGTTTTTTATTAGTATTCATGTTGTTCTATGCTGGGAGTGGCTGAGAAGGCGGAGTGAAAGCTAAAACGCCCTTTGATATTTAGTTGCGTCCATTTTGTTCTCCGTTCGAAAACCTTCCAAGAGAACTGCATTATTTTTTCTTGATTAAGTTTATAACGTAAGCGCGCACGCAAGTGTGTCTGTGACCGTGTTTATCCGTGTGTTTGAAAGCCTAGGTGTGTGTGAGTGTGTGTGTGTTTTTGTGTGTGTTTTTGTGTGTGTGCGTATGTATGCACGTGTAACGTTAAGAGTGTGAGTAAGAGGCTGTATGTTACTAAAACAATGATATAGTGATTGAATAAAGCACGTTACATAATGTAATCCAAGATAAACTCTTGCAAAATAAAAGTGCGGTCGTAGCAGGAATATATATGCTCTCAGACCTGGCATATTAGAGTTGAACTAGTATTAAATAATTGAGAAAGGATTTACTACAATCACAAGAAAACCAACGACAACAACATTTCAAAAAACAAACACGACGTGTTACTCAGTTTGCAAAAGTAAAAAAAAAAACATCAATAGCAACAAGCAAGTCCTGAAAGAATTTTTTCTCTTGTGTATTTTCATACTTTTAATTTTGATACGTTCAATTCCATATATTCTTACAACATTCAGTCATTATATTAATCTTCGGATTCTTGGTCCATCTCCTAAGATGAAAAAAATAGAAAACGTTGCATAGTAAGAACGGAGAAAAAATGACGTTGACATCAAGTTTAAAATTCATCCAAGGCTTGGTCTCTGTGCTATCCACCCTCTACAAAAATCGTCCTCGCGTCATATCCTGCACTAAATTAGAGCCGTTTCACCTCAACTGGTTCTGCATATGTAACGATGTTATATGTGAGCATGTCCACGTATGTTGTAGGTGTTTATTTGTGTGTAAGGTGCGCCTTGTTCAGCGACTGTGTGAGTTAGTGAGATGGTGTATTAGATAATGGTTTCAAATTTTGGCACAGGGCCAGCAGCTTCGTGGGAAGGGGATCAGTCGATTACATCAATTCCAGTGCCCAACTGATACTTATTACATCGATCCCGAAAGCGATGAAAAGCAAGGTTGGCCTTCGCGGAATTTGAACTCAGAACGTAGAGACGAACGAAATGCTGGTAAGCATTTCGCCTCGGCGTGCTAACGATTCTACCAGTGCGCCGCGTTAAATGGTGTATTAGATAATGCTATACATGTTTATTGTGTGCGTTAATGTTGTAGTTTTAAGATAGATGTGATATCGTATGTGTATAGTTGTTATAAAGGAAAAAGGAGAACGGGCATATGTATGCTTGCTTGAGCAGATTCTAGTAGTTTCGTGGATATATGTAACCAAAGGAAAGAATGCTGATTTTTCAAAAATGAGAAGTTTATTTAGTTTGTGCAGGCGCATGGCTCAGTGGTTAGAGGGTCGGGCTCGTAATCATGAGGTAGTGAGTTTGTTTCCCGAACCGAGCTGTGTGTTGTGTTCTTGAGCAAAACACTTTATTTCACGTTTTTCCAGTTCACTGAGCTACAGAAATTAATTGCGACATCACTGGCGCTAAGTTGTATCGGCCTTTGCCTTTGCCTTGGATGACATGAGTAAATTGAAGAGGGAACGTTGATATATGTGGGCTACTGCTGGTCTTCGAGAAACAACGCTGCCCGGACTTGTGCCTCGGAGGGAAAGATTGTAGGTGGGATCCCATGGTCATTACTGACCAAAGGGTTCTTTACTTATTACTATTTATTTTGTTTGAAATGGAAGAAGTGTTGTTATGCCTTTTAAGACCGGGAATTTGCAGAATCGTGTTACAAGATAATACTGGAGGGGAATCTTTTTGGACATGTGTTGCTATATGAGCAGAAGCTACGTGCATGCGTGACGCAGTCTTGTTTATTCGGTAATTCTATTACCAGGTCACTGGAATGATCGTGAGTATAACGAATCGGTCAAATATTCGAAGCTTGAGGTCCGTAGGTTCTCCCAGATCCTCAGAGTA
Source organism: Octopus sinensis (assembly GCF_006345805.1). NCBI lineage: Eukaryota > Metazoa > Mollusca > Cephalopoda > Octopoda > Octopodidae > Octopus > Octopus sinensis. The sequence goes on along the minus strand of NC_043002.1, from coordinate 65,142,380 downwards.
ATCCCTAAGATATATGTTCATTATATAGATTATTCAATGTGCTCCCTATTTCTCACGTCCGTTTTTCAACACTTTTTAACACTCTCTGATCTCCCTATAATTTTTTCTTCCCTGTCTAACACTTATTTTCTTAAACTTCTAGTCATCCAGATGACAACCCTATCGTGACTGCAAAATTTATAGCTTTTATAATCTATTGTAGCTTATTCCTTATTCATTACAGCCTACCTCATCCAACCCCCAACCAGACTTTCTCTTTTACTCTTTTTCTTGTTTCAGTCATTTGACTGGACCACCGCCTTTAGTCGAGCAAATCGACGCCAGGACTTATTCTTTGTAAACCTAGTACTCATTCTTTCGGTGTCTTTGCCGAACCGCTAAGTTACAGGGACGTAAACACACCAGCATCGTTGGGGGTACAAACGCAGACACGCAAACATATACACAACATACATACATATATATATATATATATATATATATATATATATATATATATATATATATATATATATATACATACATATATACAACAGGCTTCTTTCAGTTTGACAAGGATTTGGTCGGCTCGAGGCCATAGTAGAAGACACTTACCCAAGGTGAAATGCAGTGGGACTGAACCCGGAACCATGTGGTTGGTAAGCAAGTTATTTACCACACATTCACTCATGAATTTTATAATTACCATTCACAGCCCTGTGGCACATGGAGACGGTTATATGACTCCTATGGCGTATACGCGGCTGAGATAACAACAATTCAGCTGGACTGGCGCTGAACTGTCACAGGGTTACTCTTGTGGAGCTGAGTGAAGTGTAATAAAGTGATTTACACTAAAACGCAACTCACCACCAGATCCGGGAATCGAAACCGGAATCTTGAGTGCAACACATTAGCCACTAGGTTCCATGGTTTCATTATCTATGTTATAATCTGTTACCTATTTCATTTCCTCCACCATCACTGCGTGCGTGGAGGTGCAATGGCCCAGTGGTTAGGGCAGCGGACTCGCGGTTGGAGGATCGCGGTTTCGGTTCCCAGACCGGGCGCTGTGTGTGTTTATTGAGCGAAAACACCTAAGGCTCCACGAGGCTCCGACAAGGAGTGGTGGCGACCCCTGTTGTACTCTTTCGCCCCAACTTTCTCTCACTCTCTCTTCCTGTTTCTTGAGTAACGCTGTGAGGGAGTGGCGTCCCGCCAAGCTGAGGGTAACACATACACAACAGAAACCAGGAAAACGGGCCCATGAGCCTGGCTATGCTTGAAAACGGCGCATAAATAAATAAATCACTGCGTGCATCACACGGCGAGAATACCTAAGACCAGAGTGAAAACCATTAGCATCAACAACCATCGTATCTCTACCATTCTCTATTTCACCGCTGTTTTTTTTTTGTTTGCTTTTGGTTATAAGTGACTGTGTGCAAGTATAAGTGTGTATGTTCTTTTTTATCCACAACATTCGATGTGCTCCCCACTACATTCCCATTAAGTAGTCCTTTCAATAAACATCTCATCTCTACAGTACAATCCGACGCTAATTCTGCAGCATGGCGTCACATAATGACATTTTCCTACGATAATACGTCTGCTTTATTTTAATACGCATATTCTTTTATCTCTCTTTTCTTTTGGGTTGCTGGTCTGCAACTCCTTTCATACGCAGCTAATCCGTGTCTTTTAGTGGTTCCTGTTGTCACACGTTTAACGTGGCAAGCTGGCAGAATCGTGAGAATGCTGGGCGAAATGCTTAGCGGATTTTCGTCTGTTAGGGCGGCGAGCTGGCCGAAAAGTTAGCACGCCGGGTGAGATGCTTAGCAGTATTTCGTTTGCCGTTACGTTCTGAGTTCAAATTTCGCCGAGGTCGACTTTGCCTTTCATCCTTTCGGAGTCGATAAATTAAGTACCAGTTAATCGACTTAGTACCTATGTCTGTCCTTGTGTGTCCCCTCTATGTTTAGCCCCTAGTGGGTAGTAAAGAAATAGGTATTTCGTTGACATTTTCCTACGATAATACTGTCTGCTTTATTTTAATGCGCATGTTTTTTTTCTCTTTTCTTTTCGGTTGCTGGTCTGCAACTCCTCTCATACGCAGCCAATCGGTGTGTTTTAGTTGTTTCTTTTTACTTGGACGCCACCATCTTTAATAAGTCAATCAATTTTTCCATGAAGAACATGGTTGGAATATCTTCATTGCGAAAGATCGCAAATATTCTCTGAAATTCCAGTCATGTGATGTGGCATAAATGCACACACACACATACCACACACACATACATATGTACATATCAATAGTAGTAAGATTATTACGAAGTGGCACAGCATAAAGTTTAATTCCTTTTTCCCAGTGAGGAAATCAGTAAACTTTTGGAGAAATACCTTACAAATTACTAATTATATATATATATACACATATACACACATTTTTTAAAAGATTAGACTCGTATTTTGCTTTCGAAATGTCGCGGATCACACGACCCCCTCCATTTCCAAATTCCCAATTTCTATAATGCTTATTAAACAACATTCGAACGACCCATGAGAAGTGTAACTAAACATGCCTATTCACTTGTTAGCTAAACCTTACAACGTTCCGAACAATGGTAGTTAGTTTTAAGTAGCCATTTCCTCATAATTATAGCTGTTGTAATCTAATTACTGCTGATCTCCCAATTAAAAGAATACACAATTCTTTAATTCAAAACCTATGTAGTGAAATAACGTACAAATGTAAGCTTTCGAATATGATAGAATAAAGTAGGGAGTACACTATACAACTACAGTAAGACACCCTATGCTAGCAAGGAAAACTTAGCGTAGAGCTGGATTCTAGAAGAACTCTAGCTAATTCTACGAAGTCGTGCATTTTATCGATGCTAAATTAGTAATATGATCTCTATCGAAGCACACACAGGTGTATAAAATAAGGAGAATGCATTGGAGAATATGGCCTCTGATACGCAATATCTGGAAAAAAGAGAAGACAGTTCAATGAGGGATGATCTGCGCTTAAAAAGCTAATTTAAGAAATATTTCCTTCAAAGTGTGAAACCATACACTCACGTTTAGTTTTATCGGTTGCTCATCGGAGAAAATGTCGTTTAGTATTTATGTAAATTTCCAATTTGAATTTTAAATATTGCCAATATTGCCAGACGAAATTGCGTTGTCGATAAATTTGCGCGCGCGAAGCGGTGAAATTAGAGAATACCGATAAAATAAATACCAGTGTATAAGGAGAAGTTGATAAGGCATTTTTCAAATACAGGGAGTTGATAAATAATTGTTTCTAATTAAGCGTTAGGGCCAGCAGGGTGTCATACGATTGTATTGGACAGCGGTAATGAATCTGTACTTTATTTTATAGACTCCGAAACAATTGATAAATACTATTTTAGAATTGTGGTATAAAGCCAAAAAATTTGAGAGGAGGTGGAGAAGTACCGGTACTGGACCTATACATTATTTTATCGATCCAGGAGAGATATAAGATAAAGTTGGCCTCGAAGGTATTACAGCTAAGATTATAAAGTACCATACCACCTGAGGCAAGACATCTTCCTGACACGTTACCAATTCTTCCATCTCAAAGCTTTATGGTGTAGATAATTAATCCTTTCTACAACAGGTACAATACCTGAAATTTTGGTGTGGAGGGTAAAGTCGATTACATCGACCCAAATGTGCAACTGGTACTTAATTCATCAACTTCAAAATGATGAAAGGCAACGTCGATCTAGGTGGCATTAGAACTTAGAATGCAAAGACGAACGAAATGCCACTAAGCATGTTTTCCGTTGGGCAATTCAGCTAGATAACCCCCTATGTAGTTAATAAAGTCAATGAAATTACTATTAAAATTCACAGTTTTGTGAACGAGTGCCTATATTCAAAATAAGTATAATTATAGAGATTTGCATAGCATGCATCTTTTCCTCGGAGGATCAAGTTCATTTGATTCATTCCATATATCTGCCAGTTAGACTACTATAAAATTGAAAAAAAAAGGATCTCTAGTCAAGTTATATAATGTTACATTCATATCAAGTTATACCTGGATAGGAAACTATTTATTGTAGGTAATATTCCCTGATAGTCTGGTATTCAACTAAGACAGAATAAAATGTGATATCCCAAACATGCAAGGAAAGTCTTTCAAAAGATTTGAAATATAAAATCAATGAAGAGTAGTTCAGTATCCTGTCCACTAAAACATTTTGCTTTTATGTATGATGGGTCACTATGGTTATTAAACAACATCAGCAGCAGCAGCAGCTACGGTGTTCTGTCAGCTCAAGTCTTAACTTGTGTACATAAATGCAGATATATAGAATGAATCCTCTTTTATCGACCCCAGAAATATGAGGTGTGTGTGTGTGTGTGTTTGTGTATGTGTGTGTACAGATTTATGCCACATCACATACCTAGAATATCAGAAGAGAATTGTCCCTAATTAAGTGTTGTAGGAACACATTTTGCTCATATTCTAGCCCCTACGTAATGAGCAGCAGCGAACATTTATTTCTGCTCTGTAAGGCAACTGCAAAAGTCTGTAAAACTTTCCAGAAGTTTATCATTTAAATTTATATGAGCATGTCTAGATATGCAACTATATGCATGAGATTACACACATAAGACATACAAATCTTCACATACAA
>NC_043002.1:65112722-65132722 GCF_006345805.1 Octopus sinensis | reverse complement strand
GCAAACACCGACACAAAGTCACACACACATAAATGTATGCATATATTTATATATATATACATACACATAAGCATGCATTTACTTGCATATATAAATGTGTGTTTGTCTAATTAATATGTATATGAAATATAATAGGTAAAATATATATGTGTATATATGCATATATATATATATATATATATTTATATATATATATATATATATATATATATATGCATGTATGTATGTATACACACACATGACCTCTCATACTCACATAAACAGCCACCATACACATGTATATACCTGTTGAAACCACAGCCGTGTCGGAGTTTTATAACTTTTCGTAATTCGTTCCTGTTTCGTCATAATATCATCGTTTGTTTGGAATAGTGATGTTCCGAAATCTATTCTCAACGTCTAGACGCTCATATACCAGAGAATATCACGTGTTGCTTAAATGTAATTTAATCTCTTTAGTGACACTAGTCAAAGCATCTTTGGTCAGTGTAGGCAAATTTTCGTTATCTTATAGTTTAGCCGATTGATTAATACATTATCATCCAAATATTAATTTGTCTAGGAGTCGTGCATGTTACATATACATACATACACACACACATACATACATACATACATACATACATACATACATACATACATACGTACGTACATACATACATGCATTCATACATACATACATACATACATACATACACACACATACATACACACACATACATACATATATACATACATACATACATACATACATACATACATACATACATACATACATACATACATACATACATATACACGACCAAAACGCCCCCCGTCCAATGGACGGTGCTGAGTTGTCAAACATTTAAACCAAATTTTCTCATAACAACTTGTCCGACCGTCTCATGGGCCTCTTCTTTGAGAAACACTGATTTAATCTAAATTTGAGACGCCAGCAAAAGAAGAAATAAAGATAGACTTTTTTTTCTATTCCAAAGAAAAACGAGTTAATTCACAGAAATATGCAACCGAGGAGTTTAAAGTACCAGTAATAAGGCTGTTGACTGGGAGAACACAAACATGGTTTAAACAGTAAGCTTGGCAGGAAAGAAACGTGCCTTCAAGCAGTACAAAAACAACAAAATATGGAAGCTACAATTATGTACAGGTTGACGGAAGAAAAGGAGGACAAAATGGTTTTAACGATCGCATTCTCACATGGAATCGATTTTTGTAATTTTTTCAAAACGTATAATGCACGCCCTGTTACCGTCGGTATCTACATATCAAATTTGAGCGCAATCGGATGGAGGATGCCCGAGATCCTAGAAGACACACACAGAACGGATTTTATATAATATATATATATATAGTTAGATAGATATATATGCACACAAATATATATATATATATAATCATATATGTGTTTATTGTATATTTATATATTCTATAACTGTGCAATTATGTGAGTTTATGTGTGTAATTCTGCGTTGAGACTGCATTGAAAGTAATGATTCCATCTTTAATTGTTCTTGTAGAGTGTTGTGTTGAATAATGGTGTGTTTCTATTAACTGTTTTTAAATATAGAGCAATATGCGGAAATACAGGATTAGAAGCCGATAACACAATTCACGCTGATATACTGGGCAAAAATAGCCTAAGTCCTGCGAAAGTGCTATGTATTTAGCAATTCATTGAAATGTGGAACATAATACAATTTGTATTAACAAGAATCTATCATAGACTATCATCTTAACAAAACAAAAAAATTAAATAAGTACACATGTGTGAGATTTTCCTAACTATATAAGGTTTCTCTTAATCATTATCTTGATAACTTATGAGAAAACAAACCCGGCGCTTGCAATTTACTTAACAAAGAAACCCAATTAGTAGATATTGTCCTCAAAATAGAGGATAACATCAAAATAGATTAATCTCCTGCGATTTGTAGCATGTACAAAAATAATTCTCTGGCAGCATCCTCTCCCACCTTGCTGACATTTAAACTCAGCTAAATGTGAATTAGGTAAAATTAGCAAAACCATCTTTGATTCGATTAAGTGTAGCATAAAGCAAATCGATAGTCAATCCATTTAGAATAATATCACCACCCTCATTAAGTTGTTTAATGATATCAATTAGAAACGTAGATGTAAATTTGCAATCATATAGAATTTTATCTAGCATAACCAAATCGCTTTTACAATAAAGTTTAGTTTTCAGGAGTAGATTCTTGACAATTAGAATTATTGATATGAACATAATTAAACATAACAGACGTCTACTCTTTTGTTTTGAGGTGGAACATCTTAGAGAACCTCTTGAGGTATTTCTGATAGAGTCGAATTATGTGAAATAATAGGCTTAATATGAAATATTTAATTTCAAGTTCAAGTTTTCAGAGTACTTCACCAATATATTTATTCTCACGCATCTTTCCCCCTTACTCACCTTTAGACCCCGCCTTTAAAATTAAAGATATTCACACACTAACACCGAACTTACTCTCTATATGTATATTCATATATTCGCTACAATAGCACACAAATATCATTTTACGTTAAGTTTATTTCCAGGCACAAATGCACTTTATAATTGCATTTACTCACCTGTCCCTTGTCCTTTCTTAACTACATTCCATGAGAACAACATTCCCTGCTATTTTCTAATGCTTCTACTCTTTTACTTGTTTCAGTCATTTGACTGCGGCCATGCTGGAGCACCGCCTTAGTCGGTGCTTCAGGACCTATTCTTTGTAAGCTTAGTGCTTATTCTAGCGGTGTCTTTTGAAAACACACCACCATCGGTTGTCAAGCGATGTTGGGGGGGACGAACACAGACACACAAACATATACACACACATACACACATATAAATATACATATATGCGACGGACTTCTTTCAGTTTCCGTCTACCAAATTCACTCACAAGGCCGAGGCAATAGTAGAAAACACTTTCCCAAGGTGCGACGCAGTGGGACTGAACCCGACAATTTACATTTTTTTTTATTATTGTCTATATCCCTTTCTAATTTCCCAAATATATATGCTGCATCTGATGTATATATATATATATATATATATATATTATCACCTGTAGCGAGCAGACAATTGGATATACAATTATACACCTCTAGTGACAATGCGCTTGTAATTCTTTCTTTAACGTACCTTCCTTTTCCATCCAGCCTAAATCGTTTCATAGAAGTGCTTTCTAATTTCGTGGCGGCTTTCAAGTGATATGTCCTCATTTTCCGATCTCTTAGATACTACGTGGAAAATGCCCGTGTCTAAGTATTTTCTGCAATCCTAATAACTTATCCAGCCCAGGAAACTTGTGATTTTTGCTATTCTCTGATCCCGTCATTCACTCGGCTCCATTCTCGGGCTACTTCACGTTGGATATATTCCTGATATGATATTTTTAGCATGGTTTTTTATACCACTCCTGGCATTTTAGCCATCCCATGTTCTCTCTTCGTAGAAGCCCACATTCCACTTACATATAAGGGCGCAATTAGGACAGTACCATTAAAGAAACTGACACGTAGGGTCTTGTCCAAGTTTGCTTCATCCTATACATATTCCCCGTGAGAGTGCAGCGTCAGTGTCCAAGTGCATATTCACTGTGATCACAAGATGTAACCGTTTCCTCTGCAATTTCATAACCTTCTACATATATTTTGGTTTCATGGGGGTTCATTTTCATGTCACCTGCTGAGCTATGGGTGTTTAACCCGATCCACATAGAGTTGCAGACGATATGTGTATGCATTTGTTTCGGCGATGAGTATGATGTCATTTCCGAATCTCAGTTGTGTTACTAGCTTCTTGTTGGTGTTCACACCAACAGACACTCAATGACTTTTATTATCATTTATAAATATGCGGCAGACAGATTTGTAGAGATTGTATCTCCTTCAATGACGGCCTTTCTAAACAGAAATTCTAAGGGTGGTGCCAGTAGAGTTACATCAGCTTTCAACAATGAGTATGCATCCCTGAGCAGAGTGGTGTATTGCGCCTCGACATATTGCATTTCCAGAGATTTCAGTACTGACTTCATATTGACATTTTTCGATGGTCTTTTCGTAGTATAAGCTGTCTTACTGTGCATATGTTATCCGTAGTACTATAGTTCTTAGGGATTCCGGGTTAGACTTTCGGCCGATGTTCGTATATATCTTTCGGTAGCATGGCTCATTGGTTAGAGCGTCGAACTTACGATCGTGAGGTTGTGAGCTCGAATCCCGGACCGGGCTGCGTGTTGTGTTCTCGAGCAAGGCACTTTATTTCACGTTGCTCCAGTTCACTCAGCTGTAGAAATGAGTTGCGACGTCACTGGTGTCAAGCTGTATCGACCTTTGTCTTTCCCTTGGATAACACTGGTGGCGTGGAGAGGGGAGGCTGGTATGCATGGGCGACTGCTGGCCTTCCATAAACAACCTTGCCCGGACTTGTGTCTAGGAGGGTAACTTTCTAGGCGCAATCCCATGGTCATTCATGACCGAAGGGGGTCTTTACCTTTAATGTGCTTAATATGATATTTGTGAACAGTGTATAGAGATATGACAAAACGTATATTCGGTGACAATTTCTTAAATCTTGTTTAACTCTTTTATTATGAAGTAAGATATTATTCGACTGTTTCCTCAGTAACGTATTTTACCCTTCTCCAGATAGCGATTGTAGCTTAGAGCAGTCTGACGAAGGCTAGCCGGCGCACACTTCGAAGTCATTGTCAACATTGTAATTTTAAATGCTTAATAAATATATACTCTAGTAAGAAGTATAAACTAATTCTTCAGTTTAACGTTAAAATGATTTATATATAATTTAACATAAAACTAACATTAACACACACACACACATGTATATATATATATATATATATATAATATATATATATATATATATATATATATATATATATATATATATATATATACATGTGTGTGTATCTTAAAAGACATTCACATGTATAAAACACTATTTGCCGATGTGTGATCAGTTAGATATATTCAGGAATAATAATGATTATTTGCTCAGATATTAAACAAAAGCTAATATCTACCAATAGAGATAGTGTTGACTGCAAGTAGAGAAGAATTATAAATACGTACATATTTACATATTTAAGTGATTCGGTATTCAACAAATGTGACAATTCATTTATAGATCTGGAAAACGTAGCATTATATTTATTACCAGATAAGCATAGAAAATACACACACATATACTGACATAAACACACTTATACTAACATACATGAAGGCATATACATATATATATGCTTACAAATATATATACATACCGTACATACATACATGTATGCATACATATATACACACATATAAATATATACTTGGCGGGTAATGTATATATAACAATACCTACACATAAAAATGTATATGTATGTATAATATGTATGCATAATCACATATATGAATGTGTATATGTATGTATGTATATATAATGTCTATAAAACCATACAGGCCTATACATATACATATTCATATTCATATACATACATGCGTAGATACGTAAAAGAGACATGTAGACACACACGCGCGCGCGCGTTTCATGAATATGATATTAAATAGATTTTGGTGTTACGTGATCAAACAAGGCTGATAAGTAGAATAACAAGAATGTTAAATAGAGAAAATGAGAGAGAACAAGAGAGAAAGGGGAGCGGGAGAGGGAGACAGAAGGGGAGCAGGAGAGTGAGAGAGAGAGAGGGTGGGGGTGTAGAGAAAGAAATAAAAAAGAAGAAAGGCGGAAATGGTGTGAGAGAGAATAAGTGAATAAAGATATGACTTACGTAGCTAAAGAGACCGCTGAATAACAGGATAGATATTTGGAACATACCAAAAAGACCAAAAATGCTATGGTACACACACACATACACATGTATGTATATATATATATATACATATATATATATATATATATAATATTTATGTATCTACATATATATATGTGTATGTATAACATCATATATATATATATATGTATGTATATATATAAGTCAAAAATATGTATGCATACATATACACAAACACACGCACGCACGCACATACCAATAATGTATGTATATACGGAGGCAAGAGAAATCATTAAGAGAGACTCATTGCAAATTCATTCCGTCATTCATTTATTCTTTGATTCAGTAAAACTTTTATACTTTCATTCATTACCAATTTCAGTTCGTATATGTAGACACTCACCAAACAGACGAACACAAAAGACAGAGTTGCACAACAATGGTAAAGCAAAAATATACATGTCTATGTAATAATATCGTATTCGCGTTATATTCATGACTTTTTTTTCTTCCTCCAACGGTAAATAGAATCTTAAACAATGCATCGTCGTAATCTTTACTGGAACATTCTCGTAAAAATCAAAAGGAACGTTTGTTCAGGTGTCCAGGATAGATAAACGACAAAGAATCAATGTTCAATCGCTGTTTGGACACAGCAGGCACCTTATGTTGGTATGTAATTGTACACACACACACACACACACACACACACACACACACACACACACATAGAGGCACACACAGAGACATACACAGATAGAGGCACTGACATGCACACACAGACACACACATACAGATACACACATGTATAGGTAAGAGTAGATATGTATGCATGTATATATATATGGATATATGTATGTGCGTGTATATACATATATATGTTATATATATATATAAACACACATTATATACATATATATATATATGCATACATCCATATATAATTATGTATATATATACGCTTACACATCTGTTGCTCTATGAATCCATCTGTCTATTTCGATGCATATATATATATGTATGTGTCAGTCTACATTCCTGTATGTATATATATATATATTATATATATATATATATAATATATATATATATATATATATATATATATACATATCCTATGGGTATATATATGTATTGAATGCAATTACTTAGAGCGATATAATCTTAGTCATAATACAAGAACATTTTTCGTAAACAGCTAAATAAAATATTACATACTTAGATATTCAACATTTGTCGCCATAACAAATTTAGAGCAGATTAATACATATCACTAATATTTCATCCTCAATAAAAAGGAAAATGAGACAAAATATAAAAAAAAACAATAAAGCATGGTAACTTATACATTGTAAAGAAGGAGACAGTATTTCAGCTAGCACTTCTTATGACTTACTTTGTCAGCAAGTTTCAAACTTATTGTCGCTGAGTCAGCAGTAAGTGCACAATGCAGTCTTATAAGCATGGCTTGGCTTTCGGTGATCAACGTAATAAACCAATCGAGACAGGAATAGAAAGAAATAAACAAAATTAAAAAAAAACTCATAGCAGAATAACTAGTTTCTTATATTTAAAATGCGCCTAAAACACGAAATTCTGTGATAAAATCGATGCCCTAACTCTTTTACTTGTTTCAGTCATATGACTGTGGCCATGCTGGAGCACTGCCATTAGTCGAGTAAATTGACCCCAGGACTTATTTTTTGTAACCCTAGTACTTATTCTATTGTTCTCTTTTGCCGAACCGCTAAGTTACGGGAACGTAAACACACCAGCATCGGTTGTCAAGCGATGTTGTGGAGTCAGAGACTACGCGTATGATGATTATTTTAGCTTTGCTTCCTTTGTCTTTAAAGAAATAATCTTTTCTTCTCACGTGTTCTCTTAATGTGGATCATATACATCAGCATATTAAGACCAAAACTATATTTCCTAGACACCACCAACCCTTCAGCGTGGTGTGTAGCTGCCTTTCAGTATCACAATTGTTATGGCCTATTCTATAGCTTCGTTAAAATTTGAAACCATGTTAGTAGCAGCATTTTATTATCGTTGACAGTGATGCTCTCCACAACGCAACAATAAGTTCTCCGTCTAAGAAAATCGCGTCTTGAATGAAATTGATAAAAAGTGGAAAAATATTTCGTGAAAACTAAAACTAAACCTAACCTATACTTCGTATTTAATAGAAAAAAAAATCATCTTTTAATTACCACTCATTTTCTTCAAGCTACTGAGCGTAGCGGGCAGTATCATGTCTCAGTGTCTCAGCAACTCATTAGAACTGCCGGTTTGGAATCTCTTCGAATGATGTGCTGCCTTCTACGCTGGACAAACATTTCTCCATATCCTTACTAACAGAAAGACAGCGAGCTGGTAGAGTTGCTTGCCCGCTGTACAAAATACTCAGCGGCATTCTGTCCTAATTTACGTTCTGAGCCCAAATTTCGTCGAGGTTGACTATGCCATTCATCCTTTAGGGGTCGATGAAAAAAGTACTCGTGTCTATGTAATCGACTATCCCCCTACCACAATTTCAGGTCTTGTGCCTACAGTAGAAAGGATTTTTATTATTTTGGTTTGACTCACGTTCGATCTTATTCCTGGTAGAGTTTTTGTGGGTAGCAGATTACTACTAGTGACCGTAGGTATCCACAAACTTCCAGTAGTCTTTCAAGTGCTTAGGATCCTCTTTCAAATCTCCGCTGTCCCTAAAAGACAAACTTTTTGTAGGAGCCCTACCGGGAATTCTATTTCAATCTCCTTTAGCTATTTGTCTATATCATTGTTTTCTGTATTCCTTTCAAACTGTCCATGCATTCTCATTTCAAGAAGGTCTCCTTTTCTCTTCTCCTCAGCTCTTTGATTAAACTCCTCCTTGCCCATCATTTCATCTTGAATTACGGCCATATCTTTCGCGGCATATTCCAGCAGGTCTTCATCACTGTTTATCAAATATTCTGCAAGCGTTCTCCTTTCAATCCTTATACAATGGTCTCAGTCTTCTGCCACCATCCTTTCTTTTCACATACAGTCTGTTTATGTTTGCTTTATGGTATAGCGCCCCAATCAGCGTCATCAACTTTCTCGTCCTTCTATCCAGTGTTGATATTTCCTCCTTAGTCCATTTGAAAATGAACGCACTACATCTGACAACCGAAACTGCCCAGATAATTAAAGTTTTGGCATTCGGGTTTGATTTCAATACCATCTTCTCCCTTTTTGATACGCCTCGCTGACCTTGACTGTCATTTCTTTGCTTAGAATGTCATGCAGCTCCAAAATCCCTAAATATCTATACCTACTACCGCCGGGTTCACCCACGGTCTCCCCTGATGGTAACCGCAATCCTCTGCAGGCTGCTTTCTTCCGTCTTTTCATATTTACTGAGCATTTGGTAATCCCAAATTCCATACCGATGTCCCTACACTTCTGGATTGTTTTGATTCAGGAAACTATCTGTTTCTCAGAATTACCAAGCAATTTCAGGTATCCATAAACAGAAGATGGCCTTTCTTCCCACATCGGTAACCCATCTTAACTTTCCTAAGTGTCATTGTTATGGGTATTAGTGCAATTACAAAAAGTAACGGAGAAAACGAGTCTGAGGAATACATTACTTGAGTACAATTTGGTTTTCTACTCTTTCGTGCTATGCATAAGAAAATTTGTGATGTTGTCAGCAACACCAACACCTGCAGGCATTCAACGATCCAAGAATGAGACATCATATCATATGCCTTCTTAAAGTCAATCCAAGCCATAGACATGTTTGTGTGATGTTTCTTACAATGTCTGAAAACTGTTTTATCGACGACCAGGTGATTCTTGTTACCCTGAGAACTCTTCCTAAATCTTTTTTGTTCCCTTGGTAGTATTTCATCCTGGGCCAAGAAAGTGTATGTCTTTGCCGCACATGTTACAGTGAATATCTTCCAGATTATGTTTAGGTATTCTATGCGACGGTAGTTTCCCACAATAATCCCCTTTCTTTTATTTTTCATTACAAGTGTTGTTCTCTCAGGCACCAACCATGCGGGGGCGGTACCTTTCTGGACACACTCATTCAATTGGGCTGCTTGTCTTTCATACACCGGGTGGCATCTCTTCAGCCAGAAGCCATGAATCCGGGGGCTTTCCAGTTACGCACTTTACTCACATGTTCTTTCACATCCCCCCGTGTTTATGACCATATTCCTTTGTTCCTTTCCTACTTTCACTCCTTATACAATTGTCTATACTAATCAGTCCTCTGCCACAATTCTTTTCAGATACAGTCCGTTTATCTTTGTAATTAACACTACTACTACTCCTACTACTACTACTACTACTACTACTACTACTACTAGTAGTAGTAGTAGTAGTAGTAGTAGTAGTAGTAGTAGTAGTAGTAGTATTGTTATTATTATTATTATTATTACTAGTTCCATTTATTATCAAAAAGTATTATTAAATGTTTAGTTTCAGCTTTTGTCTTGTGCTTGATATAATCTTTATATATAAAAGTAAGGTTGTCTGTCTGTCTCCTACGAGTTAGATTCCTCACTACTCCCACATTTTGCGGTGCAGTTTAACCAAAACCGGGTATCTTATAGTCGTGATTCATATCGAGCCCTTCTGGGTATTAGCGCGCGTCTACGATTTTAAAAATAATTTACCATCATTTTTTTTCCATTTTAATGCCGTTTTTTTGCTATTTTTTGGCTATAACTCTCTAAAAATGCTTTATAGTTATTTCCCTTACAAACCCGAGCAACGCCGTGCGATACTGCTAGTTATAAATATGTGAGTGTTGAAGGGAATAATAGGAGGAAGAGTAGCAGCTTGGTGAATAGACCAAATTCTACAGCTATGTAAATAGATTCGGCAGATGGTGAGGAGGTCAGCAATGGACATTCCTGTGCGATAAAGAGACAAAAAATTCCTCACACCATTTGGGTCAGCAGAGGTCAAATGTGTTTACTACTACTAGCGACCAATAAGAGCGGTGACCTTGACCTTCAAAAGAAGTAATTCATCTTGTTCTGTTTTTAGATACTGATAGAAAAAAAAATAATATGTGTATATATACTGATGTTTACATCGTTGAATTTTTGAATTTCTGATTTTTTTTGTTTTTCTCTCCTTCCTTTTCTTTTTATAAGTTTTGCTGTGGTCTACAGTTTTTGTAATCGTGCAGTTTGTATATATTGGCAGGTGGTGCTTACCTCTTTATTGTTTTCTCTCTCATGCATCTGTGCTGTTGCAATAGAAGGTATGTTTACATATTGAGATAGTTCGGTAGAAAAGAAAAATATAATTTTCAAACAAAATTGTAGATATTAAAGTTTTTAAGTTTCCAAGAGATGTTCGTTTCTATGTCCAGTTAGATAAGACAGTAGTGGTTTTGCAATTAAAAAGGATGTTTACATTTTCGAATACTCTGGGAGAAAGGAAAGAAAAGAAAAGGAGAGTAAAATTTTCCCAGAAAGTTGTAGATGTTAAAGTTGTAAAATTTACTAAAGATGGTCTTTTGTATGTTCGATCAGAGAAGACAGTAGTGTTCTTAGAATAAGAAGGATGTTTACATTTTCGAATACTCAAGGAGAAAGTTCGATAACTGTAGATATGTAAGTTTCTTAACTTATTTTGAGGGAGATTTAAAATACTCACAGGAAATTGTAGATCTTCCAGTCTTTGCTTTAATCTGCATGTTTGTTATAATCACTTGCAAAGACACACCCAGCGTCCTAGTGCGAGCGAAGCATAAGAGATGTTACCGTATGACTGAAATCTTGCGGAGGGGAAGTGGCAGGAGCAGTAACGAAAGATCTTCATTTAAATTGGCAGAAGCAGTTGCAAATTATCTTCATTTAAATTGATAGGTTTTTTTCTTAGGATGTGGGCAGTACTTCTCAGCACAATCTTTTGGATTGCTCTGAGATGGTTCTCCTGAGATATTGTCTAGATGTTTTTGATATCCCTTTCTTATAGCATTTAGGACACCCACAAAAAAGGAACAGTCTCCCTTTTGGATTTCAATTTCCAAGCCCTTATGTTTAGTTAATTGTTAAATTCTTTTAGATATCTTTCTATCAGTGTAAACATTTACATCAATTAATCTACAAGTATTTTCTTCCCTGTCTTTAATTACTATGTCTGGTCGATTAGCTTGGATAGTTCTGTCAGTGTTGATTGGAAAATCCCAGAGGATAGTAACATTTTTACTTCCAATGACTGGCTCAGGATGATGTTCACACCAGTAAGCAGGAGTATTGATTTTGTCGTATTTACACATTTTCCAATGTAAATACTGTCCTACACAAACGTGACGATATTTGTATTCATTCGGTGTCAGCACAGGACATCCTGAGACGAGATGGTCTGTTTCGTGAATTGTGTCGCAGAATCTGCATTTAGGGTCAGAACCGTTTTGAAGAACGTTAGCTTGGTAGTTTTTGGTAAGCAAACTTTATTATTGTTGTTATTATTATTATTATTATTATTATTATTATTATTGTTGTTGTTGTTGTTGTTGTTATTATTATTATTATTATTATTATTATTATTATTATTATTATTATTATTATTATTATTATCATTATTCAGTAGTTCTATATTTAGAACGTGCTTTCACTTCACTAACGAGTGCAGATCTGTGTGCTTTGGGTATGTACTGTGGTTTGCTGTGATGCTCTTATGGTTACTGTATTGAAAGTGCTTTGCGTAGGATGTGTGCAGTGCCCAGTAGTTCAATTTTCTGTATGTTATATATATTTGTACGTCTGGGTGTTTTTGTTATGTATTTGTCTGAATATTTTTTTATCATACCTAATGCGCCTACTATGATAGGAATTGTTCCTGCTTTTAGATTCCACATTTGAGTAATCACTATTTCCAGGTCTTTGTATTTTGAAAGTTTCTCCATTTCTTTTAGAGACACGTTGTGGTCTGCTGGTACTGATACATCAATTAGAAAGCATTTTTTCTTCATGATCTCTGACAACTATATCCGGCCAATTGGCCTTAATTTATTTATCTGTGTGTATTGACATATCCCAGAGTATGGTTGCTTTCTCGTTTTCTGTGACCTTTTCTGGTGTGTGCATATATCTTTTTTCTCTTGCTATTCCACAGTGTTGCCATATCTTCCAGTGTATGTAGGTCCTAACTCTGTCGTGTTTGTGAATATAATCCTTCTTAGCCAGGACTGGGCAGCCAGAGATGATATGTTTTATTGTTTCTTGTCCATCTCCACATATTCTGCAGTTATTTGTTATGTTTCTTTTCATTATATATGTTTGTTAATTTTTGGTGGGGAGTCTTTGGTCTTGTGCTTCATTAAAAAATCCTTCAGTCTCAGCTTTGAGTCCTGTACTTCTCAACCACTCCTGGGATTTTTTCTGTCTATTTCTTTAGTTTTTAGTTTAGCCCAGTATTTGCTACGAAGGGGCTTTTCTTGCCACCGTTTTATCAAGGACCGTTGCTGTTCTAGTTTTAATTTGGATTTCATTTGTTGTTGTTGTTGTTGTTATTATTATTATTATTATTATTATTATTATTATTATTATTATTATTATTATTATTATTATTATTATCATCGTTATAATTATGATTCTTATAATAATAATAATAATAATAATAATAATAATAATAATAATAATAATAATAATAATTATTATTATTATTATTATTTTGTTCATTCTCTGAACACAGGTTGGAAACGCCGACTAGCCCATTATCTGCTTCGGAGGATATATCTGTCATTTACACATATTATTAAAAAAACTGTTTGCTAGTAATTTAATTTGGTTACTTGGGGAAGAGCATAGAGTAGTGATTCTAACGAATGACATATCAATGACTACAAAACCGAATGAGATATCTTTTGAAAGAATAACATCAAATTAAAGACAAATGACTGACAGAGAATAAAACTATCATTCATGCAATAAGAGAGTGTGTGAGAGAGAGAAAGGCAGACGCTTCAGACACTTATACTTTAACGGCCAAAGACTATAATTTTGTTTCAAATATAAAATAGGTTTTTTTCCATAAAAAATTATAGCACTAGTGGCATTGTAAATTAGTCGAAGATATTTGAAATTGGTTGAGTCCTTGTTACAAGTGTACGAAAAAAGATGGCGTTCTTTTGACCAAGGACTATATTTCATAATACGCGCGGTACAATATGACATATGTCAATTTTTTTCTTCTTGTGCAAAATATTAGACTGTGAGACGCCAGTGCTGCACACTTAGAGGAAAATAAATGCCGTAATATATAAGGAGGCTCCAAAACAAAAGATCAAGTGTACTGTTATTCCTGCATAGTTCAATCCTGGCTTATTCACATTTACTAAACTCACGAATATATTATTACGCTCCACTTTCAAAGCATCCCACTTATAATGATGGCTGGTTTAGGCGAGTGACACTCAACATGGGTTTGTTGCTAATATGTATGAAGACCAAAAGCGGTGAGCTGGCAGAATCGTTAGCACATCGGAACAGATATTGAGTTGTCCGGAAAGTTCGTGCCGACTTATAGTAGCTTACCTTTGGACTTATTTTAGAACATGGTTTAGTCCATAAAATAGCATTTGACTACACCTCCATTTAGTGCACAGTTTACGTTATCTTTTCCTGGAAGAAGGTTTATGTTCCTCTAACCTGTGTTAATTCTGTAACCCTTTAAAATGGAAGATAAGAAAGTTCATTTTCGGCACTTTATGCTTTGGGAACCAGATAAAATTTGCTGGAGCTCGGCTGGGATGTGTTACCCACCCTCCATATTCACCAGATATTGCTCCTTCGGATTCCCACTTATTCGGGTCTCTGTAGAATAATCTTAATGGTAAAAATTTCGATTCCTTTGATGACATAAAAAGATACCTTGATGAATTCCTTGCCATGAAACCACCTCAATTCTGGGAAGAGGATATTTTCAAGTTAAAGGAAAAATGGAGACACATTGAGCAACAAAATGCTTCACATTTGGTTGATTAAAAATGTAATGGTAAGTATTTATTGACCTTTTTCTTTTCTTTGAAAATTGGCACTAACTTTCCGGACAACCCAATAGTTAGCAGCAAGCATTTCGTCCATCTTTACATTCGGAGTTCAAATTCCGCTGCGGTCGACTTTACCTTTCATCCTTTCGTGAACACTACAGATTAATAACCACCATCGGTATGTAAATCGTAGAACACAAGTAAGAAAGTATGAGTCTATTTGAAAATGAAGATAATTATTGGAAATATCGGTGTTGCTGATCAGATCAAAATGACTGTCCATCTTTGTATGTGCATAATTAATTTCTTCTAGATGTAGCTGATTACTGGTTCTTCATAACCGATTCTATGCAACACTACGGTATCATTGTAATCCCTCTCTACAAATCCGCTCCTCACTCGCATTTCTGGCAAAGCAAAAGTTATTATTTATACAATTTACTATTGTTGTCTTTATAAATATAATTATGATTATAATAACAATGAAAATAAAATAAGTTATTATAATAATAATAACGATAATTCTGATGATAAGAATGATATGAATGATGATGGCCGTAATAATAATATTATCAATAATAATAATAATGGTTATTATTATTATTATTATTATTATTATTATTATTATTTTTTTATTAGTAGTAGTAGTAGTAGTAGTAGTAGTAGTAGTCCATAAGTGAGTAAAACTATGCACACACATTGGATGTTAGCAAATGTTTTAATAGAATGGTCAAACAAAAACACAAAATGTCCACCAAGACTGATATCTGATAAAGCGTGCGAATTTCAATGCTTGAAGTTATCATGTGATTTCACTTAAAAAATTTTGATTGTTTAGCAAGCATTATTGTCATTCCAATTATGAATGGAATAATTGATATATTTCATATATGTCACAGTAATTAAATACAATTGTTAAACCGAGTCTGATTCCGAAACATTGTAGCTCCTTTATACATAAACGTAAATATTATGTCTTTGTTGATTCTCATTTATTTTTTTTTAAATAAATTGATGGAAAGAAAATATTACTGCAATTTCTGTCATTTAAAATCATGTCATATCCGATAGATTTTAAGTGTATATTATCCTTCTAAACAACATTTTCGCTGTCAATTGCTACGACTTATTTATGTTGTGGTATAAAATGATAAAATAATCTATAGGATTTAAGAATTGAAGAATTCAGCAAATATACAATAACAAAGACGTATTTTATTTAAAAATATCATTTTATTATTTTACTGCTTTCAGTCAAATGTACTGTGGCTAAGTGATGCCAATGCCTTCGAGAAGTTAATCGATTGTAAATAAACCCGAAACTAAATAAAACATGCATATAGATACATGCATTCATATATATATATATATATATATATATATATATATATATATATATATATATATATATATATACGCGAGAAAGAAGCAACAAGAATGGATAGGTTTTTAGTACAATCGTTTCATACAAGGACAGGCTTTATTAAAAGTTGCAAAAATTGCAGCATATAAACGTGTCCCGTACTCATCAGCTAAAATACATGTGAGTTCTCTAGACATCCTAGTGGTTGAGGCTATACTCATGAAGTAATGTAGATAATTAAGTAACATAAACAGATTTCCAAAGTTCATTAAAGTTCTTTAAAGATGATGTACAGTCTTATCACAGAATTTTAAAAAAGTTTTAATAGCATCACAGAGAAGGTGACTTAATCCATAGTGTACATATGAATTTCCAGAGATATGAGGAGGGATTACATACTCACAGACGACAAATTTATCCATTGCTAATCACAACGAGGTGGGTCTCAATTCCTGCTTATTAGCATTACAGAGAGGGTGAATTAATCCTTTGTATAGATGCACAATTTCCAATGGTGTAGATGTAAATAAAGCTGGTACCACCACACTTTCAAACAAAATCTGGGAACTCAAAAATAATAATAATAATTATAACCTTAATTGGGAAATAGTTAGGAGAGCAATTCCGTATAAAAATAGCAGGGTTGGTTGCCGACTATGCTCCATGGAGACGTATATAATTGTAAAGCATAGAAAACATAGAAACTTATTGAATAACCATATCGAACTAGGTCAAGTTTGTGTCCACGCTAAATTGAAGACTTTAAAATATTTTAAATGATTAGAATATTCGTAACTAGATAGATAGATAGATATAACTTGATTTTTACTAGTATAGCACTGCTTTAAGTAGATAACTAAGAGTTCTCACACTACAGTTATCTTTTTCCTTATATCTACATCAGTTTTTTGAGAACAGGGAAATGAATAGTACTTATACGCTGCTTAATTGAGGCTTTATTTAATTTCAAACTCATAATTTTAAATCTTAATTTTAAATCTTAATTTTAATTTTTAATTTTAATTCTTAACCTAATTTAAGTAGCATAACTTTAATAAAATAAAATGAGTTACTAAAGCCCCATAATTCTATTTCAAAATTAAATAAATAAGGCTACTCCCTCGGTAATAATATGATTATCTTCATTATGATAGACAATTCCCTAACACCTTGTAAATGATCTTCTAAGATTTGACCTGTAGTCCGTCAATGTATGAATAATAACGGCAACTCCTTAAGACAGTAAAATGAATAAATTAATTAAATAAATTTTAATGACTTTTTGATAAGATTATACTTAGATTTTCCTAATGTATTTTCTTTTGATTTTAGCCTTTGACCCCTAAACCCCTGACCGTGTTATCTCTTTAGATTCTCTTTAAATTCATAGCTGCTTTCAACAGCAATAAATTAGCTGTTTTACTGGTCAAAGAATAATATTCTCCTCTAGTTCCTAGATGCCTGTAAATTAAAACCAGACTTGCCGTCTACTAATTCTTCTGTATAACTAGAACCCTCTTTTTTTCTTTTTCTCTTTTTTTTCCCTTCTTTCCCTATTTCTTTCTCTTTTCTCTTTTTTCTTTTTCTTCTTCTTATTCTCTTTTTCTTTTTTCTTTTTCCTTTTCTCTTCTCTTTTAGTCCCCCCCCTTTTGCTCCCTCCTCCTTTATTTTCTCTCTTTTCTTCTCTTTCCTTCCCTTTTCTGTTCTTTGCCTCTCTAGAAAGCCCTTCAGCCTTTAAAAGTTAAATAGCTACAGTCTCTTGTAAATAGCAGTAATGTGATTAATGTGGCAAATACCTAATCATATAGCAAGAATTGATACCTACCTCATTGTGTTCAACCATTGATAAATTTATCGCCTGTGAATATGAAGTTCCTCTTCATTTCTCTGGAAATTTACATCTACACCATTGGAAATTGTGCATCTATACAAAGGATTAATTCACCCTCTCTGTAATGCTAATAAGCAGGAATTGAGACCCACCTCGTTGTGATTAGCAATGGATAAATTTGTCGTCTGTGAGTATGTAATCCCTCCTCATATCTCTGGAAATTCATATGTACACTATGGATTAAGTCACCTTCTCTGTGATGCTATTAAAACCTTTTTAAAATTCTGTGATAAGACTGTACATCATCTTTAAAGAACTTTAATGAACTTTGGAAATCTGTTTATGTTACTTAATTATCTACATTACTTCATGAGTATAGCCTCAACCACTAGGATGTCTAGAGAACTCACATGTATTTTAGCTGATGAGTACGGGACACGTTTATATGCTGCAATTTTTGCAACTTTTAATAAAGCCTGTCCTTGTATGAAACGATTGTACTAAAAACCTATCCATTCTTGTTGCTTCTTTCTCGCTTATAATCACCCCACATTACTGTATTGTTAAAACTGCATAATTTTTTTGGTGCATCTAAGTTAGGTACCATATTCAAGTAAATTCATTTAAATTAACTTGAATCTTTATTGCTTTTTATATATATATATATATATATATATATATATTTATATATATACTCTTTTACTTGCTTCAGTCATTTGACTGTGGCCATGCTGTGGCACCGCCTTTTAATCGAGCAAATCGACCCCAGAGCTTATTTTTGTAAGCCTAGTTCTTATTCTATCGGTCTCTTTTGCCGAACCGGTAAGATACGGGGACGTAAACACACCAGCATCGGTTGTCAAGCTATGTTGGGGAGGGGACAAACACAGTCGCACAAACACACACACACACACACACACGCAGATATATATATATATACATATATACGACGGGTTTCTTTCAGTTTCCGCCTACCAAATCCACTCACAAGACTTTGGTCGGCCCGAGGCTATAGTAGGAAACACTTCTCCATGATGCCACGCAGTGGGAGTGAACCCGGAACCATGTGGTTGGTAAGCCAGTACTTACCACACACCCACTCCTACGCCTATATATATATGTACATATATATATATATATATATATATATATATATATATATATTATATATATATATATATATATATATATATATAGGGCAGGCCAGAATTCATGATGCACTTGTTAGTTATATTTATTGATATAAGCACACAAATGTACAACGTTAACGAATGCAATGTTTAGTTAAATCGGTTTTCCATTTCATGTTCAACTGGGTCTCCTTGTGCTGCAAGACAGGCGTGTAACCGTATGGAAACATTTTCACGTGCTTTATAACATGTCTACCGGGATTGTGTTTCATTCTTGGAAATTAACTTAAGACGTTCGAGACTGTTCACTTCCTGACGATAGACACGATCTTTTAGATAACCCCACAAAAATATCTGGTGGTGTTAAATCAGGTGAGCAAGCTGGCCACTCCACAGGCCCTCCCCTCACAATCGAACGATTAGGGAAATTTTTGTTCACCTAGTCAAGAACAGTCGATGGATACTGTGAGGGAGCACCATCCAGCTTCCACCATAGTTCTCCAAAGTTTTCTCGTGCCTTTAAGTTAGGGAGTATTCGGTTTTGTAAAAGTTTGAAATACGTGACCCACTTTATGCCACAATAAAGAATGTAACTCACACATGGCTACACCATTATCTCAGGACTTTTGCGGTCATACTCAATCATGATTTGAGTATTTTCTTGACTCCAATACACAGTTATGCCAAACAACACTCCCAGAAACTTAAAATTTTGATTCATCAGTTCAGACAACACGTTCTTCCAATGGTGGGTCATCATTCAACTTGTCCAGCCATTCTACTGCAAACTGCAAGCCACAATGGGGGTCATCTTCCATTAATTCTTGAATCAAACGAGGGAGATAAGGAAACGGTTTCACAACATGTAGAA
>NC_043002.1:65100222-65107722 GCF_006345805.1 Octopus sinensis | reverse complement strand
TTTTACTAATGTGCTCTTTGGATAGTTTACTAATTACACACACACATATATATAAAGAAAGTAAGAAGGAAAGAAGAAAGCCAAGGCATAAATGAATTGATATTCACTACATCCGTTTCAGACGTAATTTTTATTGGTGTATAAACATTTTATGTATTGATATTTTTCTTGAAGCAAATTTGAAATTTGAAATTTCACTTCTCTTGAAGAAAACAGCTTTTGTCATTGATATAATCGTGTTATTCATCAATAAATGTCATGTCTGAAGCAGCTGAAGGGAATCATAACCAACTCCATAGGGCGTAAATACCACACATGAAGCCCTCCGTTATATCTGGCAGTCACAGTGGATTGTAAAACTGCATGAATACTTATATGAATATGTATTTAAATTAAAATTTAAAATGAGGGTGAAAAATGGATATTAATTTGATTGATATCAATTTAAAACCAGTGGTCTAGCATATTAAAATCTGAAGGTTTAGAAAATTGTATTATATACATATGAGAGGGATGACCACTATATAGACGACCCTTATGCTAGAAGTAGATGCGCAATGGTCTTACCACTAAGAAATGTTCTCAAGAAAATTTAGCAACCTGAACGTAAACAAGCATGACAAATGAAAAGTAACAAAAATGCAGATTAACCGTAAACATGTTTCACTATCAACAGTTACGCAGTTTTACTAACGCAATTTGTCCGTAGATCTTCAGTATGATCGTCATTACAAATATAATTTGCGGAAATATACACTAGACGTCTGCATAAGGTTGGACATGCATATAGTTCTACCTAATACACTTGTGGTTATTTTTCAAATGTCCTCGTTTCGGCGCGCTCGCTTTCGTTCTGGTATTTGCTAAATTTTATTGAGAACATTTCTCAGTGGTTAGACCATAGCGGATCTACTTCTTGCATAAGGGTTGTCCACATAGTGGTCATCCCTCTCAACTGTATATATGAATATGTATATTGATTTGTTCATGTGCATGTATAGATAAATGCTAGGATAAGCCCATATGTCTACAGATATATGCGTAGTTGTGCGTATACAGTATATACACGTGGATAAGCTAATCTCGAACCTCATTTGGTGTCCTTTTTAAAATATGTTGATTCAGCTGAATCCTACAAGTAATCATACATACATACTTTCATACATTCTTACATGCATACATACATACATACATTCATACATACATACATACATACATACATACTTACATACATACATACATACACAATATATGGATTTGCATAAATCCAGTGGTACTCACAAAGGTCTCTTTTACTGGATCACGCTTCAAACTACGTTAGAAACCGAAGATAAGGGATGTAATGTATAGTTCAATTTAGCTGAAATACAGTAAATCCAATTATTAATGATTATTCCATTAGGAGTATGAAAATGTATATAACAGTAATATATAATATAAATATAAATAATAATAATAATAATAATAATAATAATAATAATAAAGCACAATATATTCACTGGGTAATTGGCAAAAGCCTGAACCTGCTCCATGATAAAAACTGGTGGGAACACAAACCACTTCCACTGCTTGAAAATGGTCACATCTCACTCCGTTGGAACTTCACCATTCAAACTGACAGAAAGATGGATGCGAATAGGCCAGACATCATATTGAAATGCTTCAGACTAAAATCATGCTTCCTCATTGATATGACTGTCTCAATTGACATAAATGTATCTGTCAAGATCTACCAAAAACTGAGCAGGTATAAAGATCTTGAAACAGAAATTGGCAAAATGTGGAACTTCAAGACTTAAACAATACCTTTTCAAACAAACTCTTCATTTACTTATGTTTTCTGTAGAAAAATACTATGTGTAAAACCAAATATATGATACCCTAGTCATAACACCAACATGTAATTCTAACTTGTTGTCTCTTGTGGTCTCTGGGTGAGGCTTGAAATCAACTTGTACAAATACAAAGCAAAAGTCGTTGCTTGTGATCTTAACTGATTGGAAGTGTTATCATGTACATAGTTTTGTCTTGGTATAAAAGATGGGCTACAGCAAATATTCTGCTCAATACCACAGATTTGCTTGTCAGTTGCTAGACTTTAACCAGTTGACTATGTCCCTTAGTGGCTAACGATATGTGCATCTCTACTACTAGCAGAAGTAGTGGAGGAGCATCATAGCCGTGTGTTGAAAGGAATTCTTGGAGGTTTGGATAATTCACCTTTGGAAACATGGGTGGTTCGTTCAACATCCTTAAACGATCCTTATTCAGGGATCTTTTGAGCGGGATGGGCTACTCGACCAGAAGAAAATTCTAACTGGGCCTCACCTACAAGGCCATGCGCTGTTTATCTTGATATGAGATCACCATGTCGCGCACATTTGGAAGAGTGGCAGTGTGGTAAGGAACTTGCTGCTCAGCATGACGGTTCCGGGTTCAGTCCCACTGTGTGACATTTTGGGCAAGTGTCTTTTACTATAGCCTCGGGGCGACCAAAGCTTTGTGAGTGGACTTAGTAGACGGAAACGGAAAGAAGGCCGTCGTATATATATGATCATAGAATCAAGATCGAGAATATTGAAAACACTTAGTATCTGTCGGACCTGCAACACCAGGTCTTTTCCCCTTTATTTTTCTGAAGATTTGTATTCTCTCTAAGTTCACTCTGTCAGTATATAAAGATCTATAAATTAATGCTTGAATATTCATCGTTTGAAAAATTTCAGAGTTAGTTTTGTCCCTATTTACATGTATTTTATCTTTTACCTGTTTCAAGGATTATACTGCGGAGTTGCATCATTATTTCTCTCTGTATAAGGATATACAAACATATATAAATACTCACACGCACGCGCGAACACACAATCGCACACACATTCATAATACACACACACACATATCTATGTGTTTATGTGTGCCAGCTTGTCTATGTTGTTTGTTTCCAACCACGTGAGAAGCGGATAGAATAAAAATACATTCTGGGCCCATTTATTTGAGTGAACCTCATCAAGGCGATGTCGTAGCATGGCAGAAACCCAAGGGCTAAAACTAGTAACATATAAAAGATAAATGAATGCAAAATACAGAAAAATACTAGTTTGAAAAACAAATTATATGCAAATTTTATGTTGGAACATATGCGTCGAAAAAGCCAATTGCAAATTTCTATTTTAATACAGATTCATATTATAATACATTAAAAATAAAACAGAAATGCAAGAAAAAAAAAATTCAGGCAGGTAACATTGTGTTAGCAAATGCATTTGAAAGGTTTGGTGAATTAGTTTATATTGAAATATAAATGAATGTATCCTGTTTGTAATTCACGGATTCTTATAAAGATAAAGACATAGAGAGACAGACAGGCAGATACATAGATAGCATCGCAGATACATACGAGAAAACAAGCAACAATTTATAAAAAGAGGTGAATATTGGAGCAAGGAGATCCCTTCCAGCCTGAAAGATAGTTATAGAGTTGAATATTTTTCCCCTACGTAAACTCTTTATCTCACTTAAGGACCATACAAATAATTTTAATAGAAACCCGTAGATTGATTAACTCAGCAAAAGCAAGAAACAAAAAACGAGTAATTAGCAAAAACATCTTAGATTCAATTCTAGATAAATTAAGTAGGGATTTAGATTCACACCTTTGCAGTAATAGTGGGGTCGGTTATAGACTGGTTTAAGGGTATCAGAGAAAAGCATAACTGTAAATTTACGCACTTTAATATAGTATACGTTTGCCCATCTATATCCAGACCTCTAATTCTTAGAGGACTGAATATTTCCAAGGAGTACTTATCCATTAGCGATTCCGACGTAGGCATCATTTTACATGTCAGGAAATGTCTACTTGTTTTTGCCGAATCAACTTGTGTCAAAAAGAACGGAGTTTCTTTATTCGATGTGCCGATGGGTGCGTACGACGGAGCAGAATTGTGCCTGTTAATAGGTACTTATATTTTATACACCTAGAATACAGAATTTCCTTCATTAAATGCAGGATTTTATAGGGACGATGGACGCATAGTTACCCGCAACATGAACGGACATGACTTGCTGGCCCTACAAGGAATCACATTGCATTCTTTCAAAGTTTGAAATTAAGATACAAACGTTAACAACTTTAATTTTTTAGATTTAAATTTAGAACTCTATAGCTTTAAGCTCTTTCGCAAACCTAATTAAAGTCTATACTATATCGAAAAAGAATAGAATCACACACCTGTCATACTTAGAAATGTAGTTAGTAATAGAGTGAACCTGGATTTCAGCTTTACCTTCGGACGAGGTGGCTTCTCGAAATGCCACCCTATTCTGTAATGAAGCTTTCTATTTCAGTGAATTCTCAGAGGAGATACAGTATATTCGTAGTAAAAGTAGTCAGAATAGAGCACCTAAACCTAGAACTAGAAAGGTTTTGTGGTTCAACCCAACATTCAGCGCTACCGTTAGAACTAACGGAAGAAAAGAATTTTAAAATTTAGTCTCAAGACATTTTCCAGTCAGCCATAAACACCATAGAATTTTTAATAGAAGGACGCTTCAGGTTAGACAAGCATAACACGAAAATACTAGGCAAACCGAGAGGTACCGCTGAAGGAAACAACCAAAAATGTAATTCCAAAGACCAAAGTTTCTGCCCTTTAGGGTGAGATTGTATAATTAAAGGCATAGTTTACAGAGCCAAAGTTCAGATGGACAGCACGTATGAATACAATACGTGCTGCAGGCTTGGGATTCCCCGTTCGTTGATTAGGGCTGTAATAAGTATTTGCGGACAGGAAATAGCGGAGATTCCACGTTCACATTTTGGGTCCATAAGATTTGTTGGGCGATAACTAAGGGCGATAACCCGGTTTTCTACCTCCAGTTTGAAGGGAGGTTATATGCCCGCGGCCACTCATGTCTGGCGAATCGTCTATAAAGCTAACGCACTATGGATGCAAATCCATTGGTCACTCTATGACCGAACATATATTTGACTTTATACACACACACACACATATATAATAATAATAATAATAATAATAATAATAATAATAATAATAATAATAATAATAATAATAATAATAATAATAAAACATTGTGTACAGTGCTCAGGTGCACTACAACTCATCTAAAGTGTATGTATAATCAGGTGTATTTTCGGCGGATTTCGGAAAGCATGAGGGCCTTGAAGGATGAGCGTGAAAAAATGTTTCCGAAAGTCATGGGAGCTGTGCTGTTTTCTGACTTTGTAGGCATTTCCACGTGTGTTGGACACATGGAGATCAAAAAGGTGCTCAGTGTTGTTGTTGGTGAGGTGGTTGATAACTTTGTGGGTGTTTAGCAAGTCCATCGCCAGACGCCGAAGCTTCAGTGAATCCATGCCCAGAGAAGCAAGGCGCTCGGAGTATGGTAGGTGTCTGGAGGGTATGCGTTTGGTTGCACGTCTCTGAACAGATTCCAGGAGGTCAATGTTCTGAGCAAGTATATATATATATACTTTTACTTATTGATAACAAGAGAGAGCTAATTCCATACAGACCTCTTCAATCATATTTAATTTGTTAAAGCTAATCATTTCTCTTAACTGTTTCACATACAATTTTTTTTCTTCTTTTTATTGTATTTCTCCACACATAATTATTTATTTAATACATAAGACATTTCTTTCAAATCTAAAATAGAAACATTTTCCATTCAATAATATAGCTACTTCTATTCAAAATCTTTTTCATTTCGGTTTTTCTAAACTATATGAACTTTCAGCCGAAATATTAATTGCAGGCGTATTTCAGATACATTCATAAATCCTAAAAATACACGTAGAAATAAAGGAAAAAATTGTTTACCTCTTCCTGATCGTATTTTATTTATTCATCTTTTACAAACCTTTCTCCTAATGAATGTTTTAAAATGTATTGAATACAGAGAGTTACTCATATAATTTTTTGTTATTTTTTTTTACCAGTATTTAAATTCAATATTTATTGTATTACAAATATGTGCATTTACATTGAAAAAAAACTCAAAAGTTTACATCTTAATTATATTCAAAATGAATGAATTTGTTACAAATTTTTTTTTTAAAAATAGACCCTAATTAAAACTAAAATGCTAATTTTCTCCGTTTTCACTAATAAAAGCAGTTAATACGAAATTCCCACTTACTCAAGTAATACGTATAAATAAACTTAGAATCCGTTAGTTCACAGAATCAAACATGTAATATTATACTCCCTCAATACACAAACCCATTTATTCACCATATATTTACTTTATATTCGATATTATTCAGTTACCTACTTCTTCATATCACAAGCTGAGAATACATACACAGTTAAGCCGTATCTTTTCGGGTGTTGCTTATTCTTTTGCGTTATTCACACTTAAAGTGTTATATATTTCCTTGTATGTATCTTTTCTACAAACACAGAGGTAAAAGCTAGATTTAGAGAACTTTGAAATCACTTAAAGGTGGAAATGAATAGGTACATAACTCTGCCTCTTATATTGATTTCATTTTCACTGAAAATTATTGAAATTATATTCACATAAATCATACACATACACACGTACATACACAGAGAGAAACACTAAGACGCAGGTATGCCAAACTTCTGTATACAAACATACACAAAACAAATACGTACATACAAACACAAGCAGTTATTAGACTGCAGCCATACTAGAGCATGGCTTAAAGAGTTGTTAGTTGAATGAACCGACCTCAGTAGTTGGTTTTTTTTCATAAGCCTAGATTGGTTTCTTTCAATGAATCTCAAAGTGTTGGGGACGTAAAAACACCAGTACCGGTGTGTGAGGACAAAAACACACACATATACACACATAGAATACACACACAAACATGCACATAAACACATTTACACACATGTATACACACATGCACACTCACAAACACACACACTTTCACACATACATAACCACGCACAAACAGACACACTTTCACACACATAAACACGCACACACACACACACACGTACACAAACGCGCACGCACACACGAATTATATATGTGTGTATTTTTTAAATGACTGACACGGAAGACTAGAAACACATTGGATCTTCAGAGGAACATTACGACAGTAATAACAGCACACGCACTGGTTAGTTATTACTTCTTTGTTGTCAGTGAATTGTTTAAATATCTAACCAAGTAACTTATCGACAGTTTGTTTTATGCGTTGGTTAAAAAATCAAATAATGGTGAATTTGTTTGTCAAAGTCCGTTCGTCGTTAGTCGCGCCCTCACCGAATAAATGACCTCTTCAATGTCTGTTTTGCGTCTGTCTGAAAAGTTTAGTCTTATGCCTGTTTATATGTATGTTTGTACGTGTGCATGTGAGTGAAGGCGCGTGGCTCAGTGGTCTGAGCGTCGAGCTTACGATTGTGAGGTTTTGAGTTTGATTCCGGGACTGGGCTGCGTGTTGTGTTCTTGAGAATTATACTTTATTTCGCGTTGTTCCAGTTCACTCAGCTGTAGAAATGT
>NC_043002.1:65090222-65092722 GCF_006345805.1 Octopus sinensis | reverse complement strand
AGTTACATATTCATTACATACTCTCTTCTACTCTCTTGTACTTGTTTCAGTCATATTACTATAGCCATGCTGGAGCACCGCCTTTAGTCGAGCAAATCGAGCCAAGGACTCATTCTTTGTAAGCCTAGTACTTATTCTATCGGTCTCTTTTTGCCGAACCGCTAAGTTACGGGGACGTAAACACACCAGCATCGGTTGTCAAGCGATGTTGGGGTCGGGGGACAAACACAGACACACAAACATATATACACACACACGTACATACATACATATATATACATATATATATATATATATAGTTAATCCAAACAAGAAAACACAAAAAACACAACAATACGAGGACGTGGAACAAATATAGTATTATTGGACGCTGAGGAAAGAAGGAGGGCTTAACGTTTCGAGCGGAGCTCTTCGTCGGAAACATAGGATAAGGAAAGATCCAGAGAAGGGAAGACAGAGGAAAAAAAATCGCCAACGGTACACACGAGGTCAGTTTCTGTCTACCAAATCCACTCACAAGGTTTTGGTCGGCCCGAAGCTATAGTAGAAGACACTTGCTCAAGCTGCCACGCAGAGAGACTGAACCCGGAACCATGGGGTTCGTAAGCAAGCTACTTTATTTCATAAATATTTGAATATTTGCCATGAAGGCATTACAAAGAGGGGACGAACAAGGACAGACAAACATAAAAAGGTTAATTAACTGTAGCGATTAAATATTTACAATTTAAAAATGCAATAATTTAATGAATAAAGTTTATAACTTTTGACTAAAGCATTGCGCATTACAAATGAAATTTGTAATGGCTTCTCTGAAGGATAGGCATCCGACTACCAGGGTAGACCCCTTTATTTTTCTTTCCTGTTTTTAGCTTCCACTTACCTGGTGCCAAACACTCCCAGTTTCCTCGCCTCAGGCTTCCATCTTCTCATGAATCTGTCTCGTGACAGGTACCTCTTCTCCAGCCTGTTCTTACTACTGAAGTGGTAACTAAAAAAGTTAACCACCCACTGGCCGGATACAAAGGTTCCCGTCACTATGCCTCTCACACGCGTCTTCCATACTGTTTCTTTCAGTATGGCTACTAGGCAGAAAAAGCAAGCCTTCCTTTCCCTATTAAGGGAAGGAGGTGGCACAATCTCGATGATAGATTCAGCTGATAGCTGTACTCTTCCCAACGATGACAACAGTTGCTCTGCGAAAACTATCAGTCTCGTTAATTCCGGACATTCCACAAATGCGTGCAAAACAGTTTCCCTGCTCTGCCCGCGCCTCGGACATGTCGGTGAGACGGCAATTCCGTGCCTTGACAGTTTATCACGAACAGGTAACGCCACATGGAAGCACTGCCAAGCGAGGGATTTCTGGTAATTGTCCAGATAACTCGGCCCGAAAGTTCTCGGGAACAGGTTGATTAGCTGATTTTCATCGTAGCCCAGGGTCTCTCCAAGGCGTCTTCGGACTTAACCTCCACTAACCCACTATAGAAATCCGCGGTAGAACTCCTATTGCCGGCATTGTCCGCCCGAGAGAGTAGCTGAAGTGCCTGGCGGCACTCCAATTTCCAGTCCCCTAGCCCAGGTCTCTGCTTGATCCAATTACCAATGTCCGTTAAGGAAGTTAATTGTGGAAGGTAGAACCGAACGTACGGTGACCACACCTGCTCTTCATCCAGGTAAAGCCAGAGGTGCCTCAACCATAACGCGAATTTTCGCATCCTCAGCCAAGGCATCCCTAACCCACCCTTTAGCGGTTTATGGCAGCAGACAGAGCGATTCACGAGTGGCTTTCCTCCTTTCTACAAAAAGCGGAAAAGGATTCTCACCAACTTGTTCAGCCACAAATCGGGACAGGGCACCACGGTCAGACGGTAGGTGATAACAGATGCTATAAACATCTGCATCACCTCCGCTTTTCCTAGCAAGGATAACGCCCGCCCAGAGCAGGTCTGGGTTAGAACAGTCACTTTGCTGGCCACCTCACTCCAATTTTTCTCTATCTGGAGGTCTGGCTCGAACCAGACTCCGATAAGCTTAACAGGATCTTCCGTCCAACACCCCACGACGTTATTGGACAGCATCGGCTTGCCCCTCCAGGTGCCGAGCTGCAAACCAATTTACTTGTCCTTGTTAACCTTTGCACCTGCCACCGCTTCGTAACTTTTGATAGCCTCTTCCAACATTGGAAGCTGGCCCTCATCCGCATACGCCGTAGCTCCTCTTCCACACCATAGATAATGTGCTCCCCCTAGTGCCTACAACTTCCGAAATAATGGCTCGATTGCCAATACATACAAAAGCGGGGACAGGGGCACCCCTGACGCACTGAGCGCTCGATCCTGAATGGCTTCGAGAGGAAACCATTCACTTTTACTGAGTGATATTTGGCTTTTTCGGCCGTCTCAAATCTGGCCTCCATTGTCCCATATGCCCGACCCCTCGCTATTTATTTTATATCATTCCTTATAGGGTCCAGGCATGTTTCTATTTCGCGCTTTTC
>NC_043002.1:65080222-65085222 GCF_006345805.1 Octopus sinensis | reverse complement strand
ACAGGGTTTTAGGTTGATTTATCTATAGGCACACTTAGCATTACATTCATATCCACTAATAATTTGAGAATCCTGTCCCAAGTTTTATATATAGAAATATTTGTACAGAATACGTGCATGTTATGAGTGGTGAAAATATATACTGCATTCTCTAAAATGCGTATCTGGTCATATCAAATTTCTAAACCACATCTTGCTTTTGCTGTCTGTTCTCTAACAAAGATAATCCCCGATTGTCAGAGCTAAGATGCGTGCTCTAAGGAACGAAGGTGTTGGAGCCGCGAGAGAGGCCCGGGTGGCACAGGCGCAACAGGGCAACAAAGCCACCATTCGGTCTCTGGTAGATGAACAGGGGCGCGAATTGATCGAGCCAAGTAAAATGTGTGAGGCCTTTCAAAAGCATTTTGCCCGACTGTTCGGGATGAGTGGCGGGCAAGAACGTAGGGTAGACTTCAGTGCCTACCTACACAGCCTACCAGGACTCTCGACAAGAGAGGCAGGGTGCTGCGAAGGTGCCCTCACGGCAGCGGAAGTGCAGGACGCGATGGCAGAATGCTCGAGAGACAAATCGCCGGGTTTGGATGGTCTACCCTACGAGCTTTACAGTTGTATGCCAGACTTGTTTTGAGACGTCTTGGCAGCGGTGTACTGCAACTGGCAGCAACACGGGAGCATTCCTGCTTTTGTGAGCCGAGAAGCCGTAACACTGCTGAGGAAAGATCTAAACAAGGGAAATGTAATAGATAACTTTAGGCCCATCACTCTGCTTGAAAATTTTGGCCAAGGTGTTAGCCAAGAGGTTGGCGTTTGTCATCGAGAAGCTGGTCGACAAGGCCGGAACATCCATGACAACCTCCACCTGATGCGCTACATCATAGACAGGGTAGTTAACGAACCTGGCATGGGTGGGGCGCTGATCAATTTGGATCAATCGAAAGCTTTCGATAAGATAGACCATCGATACTTGGAGGCAGTCCTCAGAGCGGCTGGCTTCGGTCCCGTCTTCCGCGGCTGGATAGCCGCTTTGTACAGAGGCATCCGTTCAGTAATTCGCGTAAATGGACATCTATCGAGACCTTTCGACATTGCGGAAGCTGGCAACTCTGAGGGGCATCCCGCGAGAACTGGGACGAGCGTGTCTGCATACGCGGACGACGTCACCATCATAGTGTCTAGCCACGAGCACATCGAGCAGGTCGGCGAGACACTGAAAAACTACGAAGCGGTGACAGGATCAAAAATCAACCGGGAAAAGTCAGTGGGCTTGTGACTAGGCACCTGGAGAAGCAAGCCCATGCCGTCCACCAGCGCCTCCGTCGTGGGACGCTGGATCGACGGTCCGGTGGAGTTGCTCGGGGTCTGGTTCTGTCCGGACCTCCAAATGGAGAAGAACTGGAACGAGATAACGAGTAGGGTGGTCACTCTCGCCCGGCAATGGGCCGAGAGGAAACTGTCCCTAAAAGGTCGGTCGGAGGTGGCGAACACGTACATTGCGTCAGTCATCTACTACCGCTTGACCGTCGTGCCTTGTCCCGACCCTACCATCACCAAACTAGAACGCATTCTCTTTCGCTTCTCGTGGAAAGGATGCGTCCCGATGGTCAGGTGATCTATTTGCTGTCAACAACCGTTAAAAGGAGGACTGGGCATGCCGTGGTTGATGATGCGCAGACACCCACTGAGACTGCGACATCTCAGGCTCTCGTAGACGACGGTGAACAGGTGTGATCGCCATTTGTGAGGCACGCTTTCCCGCAGCTCGTCTCCATGACCGAACTGCAATCGTGGATCAAAAAGAGGCCGAGGAAGGGCGGATGGCACCGCGAGTGTCGCGTTGCTCTCAAGCAACTCTGCCGTCCTGGGTCAACCTTGAGTGACTCCATCACAACCAAAGCATTCTATAGGGGATTAGTGGAGGGGAGGTACGAAGACGAGCTCGAGGCGAACCTGGACGTCGACGAGGAATACCTGACCCCCTGTTCGGGACGACTTTCGGGCCAGAGCCCTTGGACAACTTCCAGAGATCCCTGGCCTGGCAGTGCTACCGAGAAGCGCTACTCGTTCGGGATAAGCTCTACAGACACGGCTCGAGAAACACGGGGCCGACCTGCCCGAGATGCGGTCAGAGCGATGAACTACTGCTGTCACGTGTGGGACGAGTCGGTTTATCAGCTGAATCTATCGTCAATATTGTCACACCTCCTTCCTTCAAACGGGAAGGAAGTGCTATTTTCATCATTCTTGTGGCTATGGCGAAAGAATGTATCTGGTGGACGCGTCTGAAAGGATTGGAGACAAACACTTTCCTCTCTGGTCAATCTCCCATCAACTTCTTCAAATACCACTTGAAAAGGAAAGTGAGAATAGAGAGGCAAGTTTTGTCTAGCGAATGTTTTAAAAAAAGATGGGTGAATGTAGCAAGATGGCACGTATGAATGACGAAGCCACCTTGAGCATAATCCTATGAACCCAGAAATTGAAAACAGAGGGTTACCCACTTGCAAACAAATGTGGTAACATATAACAATATTGACCAAGGTTACCGTGGTCTTTTTCGAAGGCTTTCCTTCCCACGGATAAACCTTACTTGCTTTCCCCTTTACAACATACATCATGACACTGTGATACACGATCC
The DNA here is from genome assembly GCF_006345805.1 of Octopus sinensis. Taxonomy (NCBI): domain Eukaryota; kingdom Metazoa; phylum Mollusca; class Cephalopoda; order Octopoda; family Octopodidae; genus Octopus; species Octopus sinensis. The sequence goes on along the minus strand of NC_043002.1, from coordinate 65,082,587 downwards.
CTATTGGACGTTTTTTTCCTCTTCCCCTTTTTTCCCCTTTTTTTCTTCTTTTTTCAATTTTTTTTCTTTTGTTCCTTTTCCCTTTTTTCTTTTTTTTCTTTTCCTTTTTTTCCTTTTCTTCTTTTTTTTGTTCTTTTTTCCCTTTTACGATCCCTTTTGATCGAAAACCTACGCCACCTTTTTTTTTTCTCCCGCGAAAAGGAAAGCTCTACCTTGTAACTTGCCCCATCTGTGTGCAGCCCTGGGTGGCCAATAAAGAAATTTATCTATATATCTATCTATCTATCTATCTATCTATCTATCTATCTATCTATCTATCTATATATCTCTATATATATCTATCTATCTATCTGTCTATCTATCTATCCATCTATCTAAGTATCTAACTATCTATCAATCTGTCTATCTATCTATCTATCTATCTATCTATCTATCTATATATCTAACTATCTGTCTATCTATCTGTCTGTCTATCTATCTATCTATCTGTCTGTCTATCTATCTATCTAATTATCTATCTATCTATCTATCTATCTATCTATCTATCTATCTATCTATCTATCTCGGCTTATGTCGAACAACTGCTGTTGATGATGCGCAGTGGCTTGTGACTAGGCACCTGGAGAAGCAAGCCCATGCCGTCCACCAGCGCCTCCGTCGTGGGACGCTGGATCGACGGTCCGGTGGAGTTGCTCGGGGTCTGGTTCTGTCCGGACCTCCAAATGGAGAAGAACTGGAACGAGATAACGAGTAGGGTGGTCACTCTCGCCCGGCAATGGGCCGAGAGGAAACTGTCCCTAAAAGGTCGGTCGGAGGTGGCGAACACGTACATTGCGTCAGTCATCTACTACCGCTTGACCGTCGTGCCTTGTCCCGACCCTACCATCACCAAACTAGAACGCATTCTCTTTCGCTTCTCGTGGAAAGGATGCGTCCCGATGGTCAGGTGATCTATTTGCTGTCAACAACCGTTAAAAGGAGGACTGGGCATGCCGTGGTTGATGATGCGCAGACACCCACTGAGACTGCGACATCTCAGGCTCTTCGTAGACGACGGTGAACAGGTGTGATCGCCATTTGTGAGGCACGCTTTCCCGCAGCTCGTCTCCATGACCGAACTGCAATCGTGGATCAAAAAGAGGCCGAGGAAGGGCGGATGGCACCGCGAGTGTCGCGTTGCTCTCAAGCAACTCTGCCGTCCTGGGTCAACCTTGAGTGACTCCATCACAACCAAAGCATTCTATAGGGGATTAGTGGAGGGGAGGTACGAAGACGAGCTCGAGGCGAACCTGGACGTCGACGAGGAATACCTGACCCGCCTGTTCGGGACGACTTTCGGGCCAGAGCCCTTGGACAACTTCCAGAGATCCCTGGCCTGGCAGTGCTACCGAGAAGCGCTACTCGTTCGGGATAAGCTCTACAGACACGGCTCGAGAAACACGGGGCCGACCTGCCCGAGATGCGGTCAGAGCGATGAACTACTGCTGTCACGTGTGGGACGAGTCGGTTTATCAGCTGAATCTATCGTCAATATTGTCACACCTCCTTCCTTCAAACGGGAAGGAAGTGCTATTTTCATCATTCTTGTGGCTATGGCGAAAGAATGTATCTGGTGGACGCGTCTGAAAGGATTGGAGACAAACACTTTCCTCTCTGGTCAATCTCCCATCAACTTCTTCAAATACCACTTGAAAAGGAAAGTGAGAATAGAGAGGCAAGTTTTGTCTAGCGAATGTTTTAAAAAAAGATGGGTGAATGTAGCAAGATGGCACGTATGAATGACGAAGCCACCTTGAGCATAATCCTATGAACCCAGAAATTGAAAACAGAGGGTTACCCACTTGCAAACAAATGTGGTAACATATAACAATATTGACCAAGGTTACCGTGGTCTTTTTCGAAGGCTTTCCTTCCACGGATAAACCTTACTTGCTTTCCCCTTTACAACATACATCATGACACTGTGATACACGATCCCTATTGGACGTTTTTTTCCTCTTCCCCTTTTTTCCCCTTTTTTTCTTCTTTTTTCAATTTTTTTCTTTTGTTCCTTTTCCCTTTTTTCTTTTTTTTCTTTTCCTTTTTTTCCTTTTCTTTTTTTTTTGTTCTTTTTTCCCTTTTACGATCCCTTTTGATCGAAAACCTACGCCACCTTTTTTTTTTCTCCCGCGAAAAGGAAAGCTCTACCTTGTAACTTGCCCCATCTGTGTGCAGCCCTGGGTGGCCAATAAAGAAATTTATCTATATACTATCTATCTATCTATCTATCTATCTATCTATCTATCTAATTATCTATCTATCTATATATCTCTATATATATCTATCTATCTATCTGTCTATCTATCTATCCATCTATCTAAGTATC
>NC_043002.1:65022722-65077722 GCF_006345805.1 Octopus sinensis | reverse complement strand
CCATTAATGTGATATCGCTTGAACAAATGGACCCAAGGTGATGATGATTAACTCGATACCTATGAATACTACGGGCTGCGCTGTAATCTTCCCAGGAATACGGGCTATGATCTTAAGAGACGCGTGGTTTCTGGAAACGCGTTTAGCGACGTATTAAATGTTTATAAATTCCTTCCAAAGATTATTGTTATTATATATATGCCTTTACTTGTTTCAGTCATTTGGCTGCGGCCATGCTGAAGCACCGCTTTTAGTCGAAGAAATCGACCCCAGGATTTATTCTTTGTAAGCTTAGTACTTATTCAATCGATCTCTTTTTACCGAACTGCTAGCTTTAAGCTTAACGGTAGAGCACTGCGATGCATAATAACAGTGGTGTGTATTCGAGTCTCATGGCTGGCCGCAGACACATTTTTTCTACAAAATATGGGTAGTTTATCCGGTTCATGCTATTTTATTAGTATTATCCTGCGTTTGAGAATAAAACACTACTTCCTTAACTATATATATTTTTTCCTTATTTCAGTCATTAGACTGTGGTCATTCGAGGGCACCGCTTTGAAGAATTTAGTCGAATTAGCCGGCCCCAATACTTTTATTTTTTAAAGCTTGGTATTTATTCTCTCTTTTTCTCCGAACTCCTAAGTTACGAGGACGTAAATACCTCAACACCTGTTGTCGGTAAGGGAAAAACACAGGCACACACACACACACACACACACACACACACACACACACACACACACACACACACACACACCACACACACACACACATATGAGTTAAAAATGATATATCATCCTAGCTGTAACCGTCTTTCTTCTCAAGTCGTTTTCAGATGCCGGCTAACTACAACGGAATTTATGTGGTACCCAAGCTAAAAAAAGGTTGCTAGGCTTTGGTAACATTTCTCACTGAGTAAATCCAAGTTTCCTGTATGTTCTGTAAAATTGATAATACTAATTCTATACTGCATATGTTCTGTGAAAGTAGTAATACTATTAATAATGAAAAGGAGGACGGTGATTTTTCACATCCATAATTTTATTTAACAGTTATTTACAGCATGTTTTCGAGACCTAGATGTATATCGACTACAGTCACTCCACTGCATATTTATGAATATGCAACCGGACATCCTGGTCGATGCAGCGTCTTGAAATTGCACTGGCCATGATGCTAGATTGCATATCCAAGAGAGAGCAGTTATTGCAGTCGAAACACGTACAGGTCTCGAAAAGGCACTGTAAATAGCTGTTAAATAAAACTATGGAGGTGAAATATTTCCTTTCTCCTTAATATTATTAATACTATATATATATTATATATATATATATATATATATATATATATATATGTATGTATGTATATACACGAAGGCACTACATGAGCACCCACTTCGCTAGACGCAGTGTTCATATATATATATTATATATATATATATATAAAAATTTAGCAATTAAGGACAACTACTTAATAAGGAAAACTTAACAAGAAATTGTCAGGTAGATAGCGTAAAAACCTCATAAGAGAAAAAATTCGAAAATAATTATTTCTTATTGAACATATTAATTTATATATAGAGGGCATATACATACATGCCAGGAGGCATTCTACATACACGCCATACGCTAAGAGGGACAATCAGTCATTTCTACCAAAAATATTACTAATCCCACCGAATGCAATTTTTCAAAGAAAGACATTTAAAAATATATAGACCTGTATCACAGTGATTTCATACTTACGTAATCATCAGCAGGCCTGAATATACTATAAATAAACAACGACCCCGCCTCGCTTAAGCCGATCAGCTAACTGATCAACATCAACGAGGCACATGGTTGAGTTTATATATACTATATCCGGATGAATGGCAAACTTTTACGAATTGCATTTCGGGAGAGGAAAAGTTTTTTCGGAATAAAAATTTAGCAATTAAGGACAACTACTTAATAAGGAAAACTTAACAAGAAATTGTCAGGTAGATAGCGTAAAAACCTCATAAGAGAAAAAATTTCGAAAATAATTATTTCTTATTGAACATATTATTTATATATAGAGGGCATTATACATACATGCCAGGAGGCATTCTACATACACGCCATACGCTAAGAGGGACAATCAGTCATTTCTACCAAAAATATTACTAATCCCACCGAATGCAATTTTTCAAAGAAAGACATTTAAAAATATATAGACCTGTATCACAGTGATTTCATACTTACGTAATCATCAGCAGGCCTGAATATACTATAAATAAACAACTATATATATAGTGAGAATTTACAAATAATCACAACATTAAGACATGTGTGTAAACGACAAACAGATGTATTAGTTTAACGCTCGGTAAGTGAGAAAGTCTTTTACGGTTCGAGCCTACGCTCTTCGACAGAAAGGAACATAGAATTAAACACCGAAAGAAAATAGAAAAGTGTTTAGTGTTTAGCGATCTATCATGTTAAGTAAATACGTGTTCTGTCATGGATCGATGTGTATCAGCTTTTAAATATACCAATATATCAGTCATTTATATATTTGATATATTAAAAATTTATGAATACGTAAATATATTAAAAATGTTATATACATATATAAATAGATGAGTGAAATTAGGTTATAAAAGTATAGATAAATAAAAAATGTAGATGTATAAAAATATATTAGAGTTACGGTCATATTAAGAGATGTTGTAGAGCGGTATTGTAAAAATTATTCAAGAAGAAAATATGCGCTTACAAGAATGCGAATAAAATAGTCTTCCGAAGAGCGAATAAAAAATACCGTTGCGTGGAGATTGGATTTTTCAAAAAGCATATGTAAATCATCTAAGAGAATAAGTAAGCATATTTCGATAAACTGTTGGTAGTAATCATCTTACGGCCGTTTCAGCGGCGCATTAATCTATATATTTTAAGGTTATTTTCACTTCAAAAATTGGATACTATCTCTTTCATCCTACAAGAACTAAACCTAAAAAATATACCATACTCATTATCTTGGTCTGTAATAGCATAAACACCCCCACTCATACAATACAATTACGCATGTATGCAAATTGTGCATTAGAGAATCCATGAATATTCTTCGTCGATATGAGCCTACATAATATGTTTTTGGATGCAATATTTTCCTGTAACCATAGACACCGTTCAAAATTTAAATATTTTGATACATCTCAATAAATTAACCCTTAAGTCTTTAATTATCTTTATTTCAATTAATCTCTACACTCCTGCCATCCTGTAACTTCATATTGATAAATTTTTGCCTGCTTAACATTTATAATATTTTCTAATCTGCATTTCCCATAATTCCTGTTATAACATTTCTTCCTCCCGCTAACAAATGCACCTCCCTATATAACTAAATATCACCTACCCAGTACAACATTGTACGAAATGTATCGATTGTTGACTATTTGAGATTCGTTCTCCTCACGGACGTGACTGGAGTTAAGAAGGAAGGAGTAAATTTTAATATGCAGGAGTTTAAGATGTACAAGGACCTACTGAAAAAGGAGGGGTGGCTCTGACCCTCCTCAGTGAAGTCAGGAAAGAAACAGAGAGAAAAAAGTTATATTCAAAACATTTTTAAAGAGAGAGAAAAAGATAGAGATTACGGAGTGAAAAGAAATCCAGAAGTGTTTGGCACCCACCTGGCCGAAAATAACTTACCTGACCAGGCGTTCCAAATATGCCACAGTAGAGGTGAAGTTCTCATCAGAGGAAAAGGCCAGACAACACTCCATGGACTCATTGTCTTCGGTCAATATAATCCTCCTACCCTCCTACTTTGGAAGGTTGGCTTCCAGGGTAAGCGTGGAGGAGATATCACTAGCGGCGATGTTGGTTGGTTAGCGGTGGCGATAGTGTTGGACCTGGAGGAGAAGGTGACAATCCTGCAGGCTGTGAGAATACTAGAAAGTAACTGGCTGGAGCAAGGCCAGGAAATGGTCATCCAGGCTACCCCAGAGGTCTAGGTGCGATCACAGGCATCATAGTGGTGGGTGATAAGAAACTGAGGGTAATGGTGGAGGGCAGGAAGCCTAGGTTCTTCAACTGCGGCCAGAAAGGCCACATAAGAGCTGAGTGCCCTCCACCCTCTACAAAAGTTACAAGGACTAAACCGATGGAGACCACACTTCCACCCGTTGAAGCATGGAAGTCGGGGGAAACAAGAGGAAATAACAGAGGAGTGGACAACGGTTAACAGGAAAAAAGAAAAACGGAAAGCAGCAGAAGAGAATGCACCTTCCTCTGCAGACACGAGCCCTCGACATGTCTCACCAAACACTGACCCTGCTCCTAGTAAAAAGAAACAAGCAGCACACTTCAACAACAAACCTCCCAATCACCGTCCTGTATGGGGAAAAAAGCCTTTGTGTTGTACAGCAAAGTGAATAAGAACTTAGTGAAAAAGCTTAAACAAACTGATAAAGTTTGACAATTTTAAGGATTACCCGCCTCATATTCAGCGGCTGCTTGTTGACAGTGAGCGCATTCAAGAACTCATGTATTTGGGAAAGAAGACTGTGATTTGGAGGAAGAAGTGGACACATCTGAACAAAACCATATGGTAAGGTCACGTGATTTGTTCAAACGGTTCAAATAAGAATTGTGTCATTCAAAATAGACTATAAAACAGTTAAATGAGATCACTCGGCGTGTGGGGGCCGAGTGGCCGTCATTCCATCTTTCATTAATTTTTTCATTTCCATACGTTTGTCTTTTTTCCCCACCACTTTTCTGTTTTGTTCGTCCTTGTGCTGTGCCCTCTGTGTAAGACCCTTGTAAGTTAAAAATTTGAATCCTGAGTAACATACTCCCTGATGAAAGAGTCAGTATCCAATTTTTGCAGGGAAAATAACCTTAAAACCTATGGATTACTGTGCCCCTGAAACGGCCGTAAGAGGATTACCACCAACAGTTTATCTAAACAGGGTTACTTATTCTCTTGGATTATTTACATATGTTTTTTGGAAAATCCAATCTCAACGCTACGATGGGTTTTTTTTTTATTCACTCTTCGGAAAACTATTTTATACACCTGTTTGTAAGCGTGTATTTTATTCTTAAATAATTTTTACAATGCCATTCTACAGCGCCTCTTAACATGACTGCTACTCTAAATATATGTTTATATATCTATACTTTTATAATCTAATTTCACTCATCTATTTATATATGTATATTGAATTTTCATATATTTATGTATTCATGGATTTCAAATACGTTTTAATATTTTAATGACTGATAAATTTGTATATTTAAAAACTGATATGCATCGATCCATGGCACAATTTGTTTATTTACATTGTTGCATTGTTGTGAACGTATCTGAAATTCTCCTGATACACACACAAACACAAAACACACACACACACACATCACAAACATACACACATACACACACATATATATATACATATACATACAAACGACAGGTTCCTTTCTGTTTCCGTCTACTAAATCTATTCACAAGAATTCTGATCGGGCCATTGCTATAGTAGAAGACATTTGGCCAAGCTGCTACTCAGTGGGACAGAACCAAGAACTAAGTGGTTGGAAAGCAAACCTCTTATCACACAGCCACTCCTGGGTCTACCAATCAATCAATCAATCTATGTATGTATGTATGTATGTATGTATCTATCTACGTATCTATCTATCCACACACACATGCTTACATACATACATAAATATATGTATTTCCGTATGTGTGTGTGTGTGTACGAATATCAATAGTGAAACGATTCAATCCTGTCTGAAATAAGAATGTTAATCAAAGAGAAGAAATGTACACGACACCATTCACAGACAACTGATTGCTTTGTATTGTATTACATAGACCAGGCTATATAACTGAAAATATCCTACATACACTATTATTATAGAGAAATATTTCGAAGCTCAGGAGACGGTTAATAAGATATTTATATAAGACGGACTTCCCATACACACTCATGTGCACAGACTCGGGCATAAGAAGATACAAGTAAGTGACAGTGTGCAAATCTTGCAGAAGGCGCAGATACGAAATGTCTTACTTTATGAGCAGTACATAAATTACACATTCTTCGTTTTCAAATTAGATTCTATATACCTAAATGCATGCATACTCCTTTATATAAAACTAAAATGGATCTCCGTCTATTTGGATGATGATTATTTTATTTTATTATTTCTATTTTCATCAGTTAAACGGTTTGATAAATGAACAATTTTTTTTTTATTGCTGAGTATCACAATAACATACGTATGCTTGATTTTGCCTGCAATTATAGGCCAAGATGGTGGTTAGAAAGTTTAAGGTAAAGGTAGCTCAGTCTATTGCAATTACTGTCAATCTGGCGGGTTTCACAGTTTCCATCTACGCAGTTTCACTAGAGAATCTTTGGTGGTCTCCAAGATCAGCTGAATGTAATATACCATACCAAATAGATCAGGCACTAACATCGAACACGAGTCCTGACGGTACATAACTAATCGGCTCTGCAATGATGGAAGCCATACGAAATATACAAACACGCAGTCACCCACTCACATACAGAAACAGAAATACGAACACACACACATACACACACATATGCCCATATTCACGCTTACATAGTTACTTTGGCTATACATACATACGCTCACATAAACACTCATACATATATATAAAATTAATGTATATCTATATATGTATGTGTGTATGTATGGACGTATCTATATATACACCCCTCACACTCATATGAATATTCATTGACATACATACATACATACATACATACATACATACATACATACACACTTATGCATATATCCCAACACAAACGCCTGTATGCTGACGTCTATATTGAATTACAAACAGTTATTGAATTACAATGCAGATTTTAAGCGCTTAAGATTTTCGATAAAGTTTCCTTCGATATTGAGACGGATAATAAAGATTTTATCTCATAACTTAGAAGTATCTAGAAACAACAGAGAATTGTCCATCATCTATTTCCATTTGACGATGTTGTAAATGTTTGCGATCGACAATAACGGCTTTAATGTCCTTCATTAACTTGGTCCGAAATTTTCTCAGTTCATCGCTAACAAACAGATATATATCTGTGTACTGCTACGTGTCCTTGTGCGAGTGTGCTCTAATGTGTGTAGGTGTGTGGGCGTGTGTGAATCTGCAGCTGCGTCGGTGTTGTGTTTTTATACATGTGTGTATATATGTATGTGTGTGTGTGTGTTTCTAGATATATATGTAAGTAACGTGTGTATGCATGTATCAGTATGCGTCCATTTCATTAAATACGGCGTTAGAATATATGTATGGCCATGTTGTATGATTAAGTACGTAAACTTATATATAATGTATACAAGTACGTGTATTTATGTGTATATATATATCCGTGTGTGTGTGCAAAGTGTGTGCGAGTGTATGCATATTTAGATATTTTGCGTGTCCTTTATAAGTATACATTCATGGAGGATATATATACATATATATATTTATACATATTACATACATATATATATACACACATACGCACAAACATATATACATTTATATACACATACATACATACATACATACATATATATATTATATATATATATATATATATATATACATACATACATATATATATATATATATATATATATATATATATATATATATATATATATATATATATATATATAGATAGATAAAGAAAGAGAGAGATAGAGATAGAGAGATAGATATATGTAAATATATGTATATATGTATGTGTGTGTATGTAAATGTATAGTATGAACTTATATAAATGTTTATATTTGTATATACATAAGCAGATGTGTGTATGAACATATATATGCGTATATGCGTATGCGTATGTCTTCTGTTACACACATGCTATGTTACACACATGCAGACATACTCACTTACAATTCACGTGATTTACTTGTTCTTCGATTCATCATGCTACATCTTAGCCTCACTAGAATTGTCCATCATATGATTCTATAATAAATGTTATGTTTCCATTAGATATTATGTTACACACACACACCTACATACAGATATCAATGCACACACGCTACAAACACATGCATACGTATAGGTATACATACATACATACATACATCCATCCATACATCCATACATCCATCCATCCATACATACATACATCCATCCATCCATACATACATACATACATACACACATACATATATATAAAGGCGGCTACGCCTATGTGGAGATTTATACTGATATAAACATAGCCATGGTTGTGTCGTAAGTAACTTGCTCCCTAACCAAGTGGCCTTGGTTTCAATCCCACTCTGCAGCACCTTGGACGTATTCACCTGTAGCTCCGGGCCGACCAAATCTTTTTGAATTGTTTTTGTAGACGGAAACTAAAAGAAAGCTTTCGTCTTTCTCTCTCTCTCTCTTTCTCTCGCGCGCGCGTGCACTCTATATATATATACACGTATATTTATATATAATTAAATAAGGTATTACCATTCTTATTATTATTAATAGTAATAATAATGATAATAATTGTAATGTGGATAGCAAATTTATACCTGTATAAGTAACATATACAAACAAAATTTACAGTTCTATATTTGAGAGATGAGGAATTACGTACATAATCTACATTAGACGGATAGTTATTCTCATCTGGTTTCTTGCTAACACAACGTTTCGGCTGTTGTAACCTGGGGTACACCTTAAGAATGAGAACCTGGGTCGTCATTCTTAGGGTATTTTTCCAATGTTGTTGTTGTTGTTGTTATTATTATTATCATTATCATTATCATTATTATTATTATTATTATTATTATTATTATTATTATTATTATTATTATTATTATTCATGTCACTGCCTGGATTCAAACTCAGAATCTTGGAGTTAGTAGCCCACGCTCTTAACCACCACACCATATGGAGCAATTATGGAGTGAATTTTAGGGCTTATAAATCTAATATTTTCCTATCCTTCCTTAATACCAGTTCCCATATGTTCCTCATATCTGCACTAGGTCTCCTTAGAAGATTACTATGTCCTAGCATATGTGCTGCTTCTTTTAGTTTTCGTATTTTCCAGTGGTGTTCTATGTCTATTATTTTAACTTCATCCCACTGGGGAAGGTGGTCTCCGTTTTTCCATACATAAACAGCTATACCCGCTTCATCAATATCTTCTCATGTCACAGCTTTGCGATGTTCTCCTACCCTCATTTTGAGGGGGCGACAGTGAATTGATTAATATTAATAATTGATTATATAATCTCAAATTTTAAAACGCACTCATAATTTTCTTGTTTTCTTAAACATTTTCTAGAACAATACTATGTACAAAACTAAATATATAGCACCCTAGGCATAACACCAACAACAAATTCTAACTTGTTGTCTCTTGAGGTCTCTCGGTGAGACTTGGAGCCAAGGAAAAGTCAAACATAAAATGATAACAACAACAACAACAACAACAACAATAATAATAATAATAATATGGAAAAAATACCTAAGGAATAAGAATCCAGTTTTGAAATTCTCCCAGAACACCTGATGAACGCTGGGCAGTGCATCAGTCGAAAAGTTGTGTTAACAACAAACAAGATGGGGACAAATATCCGTCAAATGTAAATTATGTAAACAAAATTTCGCGTGGGTGTTACAAGACCACTTGCTATAAACAGAGCTATCGCTCTAAAGCCATAGATTTCTCACTATTGAAATACATACGGCGAATGCAACGACTTTAACAGAAATACAGCACTTACACAGCGTACCTATTCGTTTAGATCACCAGGGAACTAAACCCCCATATTCTGTATGCATACATGCATACATACATACATACTTCTTCTTCTTCTTCTTCTTCTTCTTCTTCTTCTTCTTCTTCTTCTTCTTCTTCTTCTTCTTCTTCTTCTTCTTCTCCTTCCTCTTCTTCTTCTTCTTCTTCTTCTTCTTCTTCTTCTTCTTCTTCTTTCTCTCTGCCAAGAATTCACAACGTCCTTGGACCCATAGTAAGCAAGTGAGGCAGAGACAGGCAGAAACAAGGAAAATGCCCCTTGTATTTGAATACTATGCAAATATTCTTTTAAAAAACTTTTCTTTTAATTCTTCCAAAATTTGTTTTCCATTCTTACATTTGAAAAAGTCTCAATAACTGAAACCGGTACTGAAATGTTTTTTATAAAACTATTTTAGCATTTTCTGTCCCATTAGTTCTGTCCGATTTTACCATTTTTAAAACTGAATGAAGCGTAATAGTATTTTAGAATGTCTACTGGAATTAAAAGTTATTTTTATGCATTTGTGTAAACTTAAACTATTGAAATATTATTTTCTAGAGTAATACAATTAAAATTTCTTTTTTCAATTAAAACCTTTTCTAACATAGAAGTATCCAAAGAGAATTTAGGGCACATAATGATTTATGAGTACAAAAAAAGAAACACTGGAACCGAAGCGATTCGAAACATACTCAGTTTATGGGAAAGAATGGTTGAATGAGAGATCTTGCAGAAGATAGTTTGCAAAATTCAGAAGTAGAGATTTCAGCCTTGGAGGTCCAGTTGAGTTTGATGATAAGCCCCCTAAGGCATTACTTGGAGAAAATCCTGCATTATCAGTTGAAGAATTGGCAATAAAGCTAAGTTCAAACCATACAACTGTTCATCGTCATCTACAATAACTTGGAAAGGTTTCTAAACATGGAAAATGGGTGCCTCATGAATTGTCCGAAAGCAACCGCAAATCCCTAATTGACATCTGCTCTTCTCTCCATTCTCACGAACTCATTCCACCCTTTTGGATAGACTTGTAACTGCTGACGAAAAATGGATCTCCTATCGAAATGTTAAACGTCGTAAACACTGGCTTGGTAAAAGGGAAAAAGCTCAACCACAACCGAGAAGGGAACTTCATGGAAAAAAGATTCTTTTCTCTATCTGGTGGGATTGCAAAGGAGAAATACACTTTGAATTGTTACCACCTAATGCAATAATCAATGATCTTATCTAGTGTCAGCAATAAGAGCGTTTGAACCAAGCTTTGAAGAAAAAAGCCCCTCTTTAGTGAATCGAAATGGAGTGATGTTTCATCAGGACAATGCACGACCCCACACTGCAAAGATCATATCACAGAAGATTGAAGAGCTTAGTTGGGAAAAATCCCTCATCCACGTTCTTCTCCCGACCTTGCTCTTTCAGATTACCATTTGTTTCGTAGTTTACAGAATCATTTGGGAGACATAACTTTCGCAAGCCAGGAGGAGGTCGAAACTGAGATTTCAGAGTTCTTCGATTTGAAAGCAAAATAGTTTTACACTGATGGGATTAAACCGCTTGTAAAATGATGGAACTTTGTCATAGATAATCAGGGAAAGTACATTGATGATTAAATTTCAATTAAATATAACATTGGATCACTTGTTTTCTTTATTCAAAATTCGGACAGAATTTATAGAATGACCTGATATATATATATATATATATATATATATATATATATAATAGAAATATTAAAATTACTAAGTCTCTCTAAAGGAGATTACGGCAGCGCTACTGGAAATTAATAGTTATCGCCATACTAATATGGCAGTCTTATAAATATAAGACTAAAGCTGTCGCTGATTAGATCCAAGAGGCCACCGCCTCAAGCTAGCTATTTGACACACAACATGCGTCCATTATAAACCTTCGAACAAAGGAGGTCAGCCGCTTCATCCTGCCAGTCAGACAGCTACAGACATGTTTCAGGGTTGTTGCCCCTTTTCAATATATATATATTTCTACTCCCTCATCGAAGGCGGCGTTTGAGTGTTCAGTTATTGAACCAGCAGCCGAACGACCTGCAAAAATGATTTGTTTATAGCGATCAGATGTTCGTGCCGGACACCAGCTCATACTCTCAATCAAATCGACGTTCTCCGAACAACTGTACTGTGCACCACGCGTTAGATGTCGAAGTGAACGCAGAGCAAAGTGAGATGACATTTTTGCTCAAGTAACGAACGCATCACCCTATCTAGGAACCAAAACTGCAACCTCCCAAACACTATGACATGCGTCCTCACACACACACATATCAAATGTTTCGACGTCATTGAGGCTCATGGTAATCAAAGATCCAGTTTTCAATCCTCAAAAGAATCTCTCTTGTATCCTGCAAATTTAACCTGAGAAACAATACAAGCTTAAATGCAAATTTAGGTCGGATATCAGTATAGAATGTATTGATTCCAAATTTTGAATGAGTGATATAATCAATTAAATCAACTTCAGTGCTCAACCAGTAATTATTTTATCGACTCTGGAATAATGAAAGGTGTAGTCAACCACGGCGGAATTCAAGCTCAGAATGTAATAACGAAATACTAGTAAACATTCCCCCCAGCTTGGTAAAGATTCTATCAGCTTGCCGCCCCATGATTGAAGAATATATCTTCTTTGTTATAGATAATTAAACTATCAGTAAAATAATATATGTATATATATATATATACACATATATATATATATATATATATATATATATTATATATATATATATATATATATATATGTATATGTATATGTATATATATCGATCTGCTAACAGATATGTACATACGCACACATAATAACGACGAACATGTTTATGTGAATATCTATGCAGATTTACTGAATAACATCCACGGAGATACATGCGTATGCATACGTATATTCGTATTTCCCTCTCACATTTATGTGTGTGTGAGTGTGAGTGTCTGTTTAAATATGTGACACACACACACACAAAAGCACATACACATACAGAACCACACACACGTACAGAACCACACACACATGCATGCATAATTATTCAGATACGTATATGTTAGGGTACAAAATTAATGTGTGATGAGAAAATAAATATTATATGAACGCAGTCGTTAACATGTATCTGTATCATACTGAAAGTTTAAAAAGATAATTGATAATAATGCTGATAATAAAATTGATAATAACGTACTATCGACATTCACACCATTTGATAATGGATTCTGACTTTACGCTATTTTGGATATTATTCTGCTGGCGTCGTATTAAATGATAGCATGGCACTGGATTCATTCTTCATCGATCGCTAAGAAGAATGGCATAATAGGCGTCAGAAGGAAATGTCACATGTTATTGAGCCTACATGACTTGTGTCAATTGTTTTGCGTCATGCGGTGCTACTGCTTCGTATAGCTAATGTGAGAATAATAATTAAAACATTAAAAAGAGAAATAAAACGAACCAAAAACGGAAAATACAACATCGCCGACAAAACGAATTCACAAATTCTTTTTTCTTTTATTATTATTCTCCATGAGGCATTTAGCGAAATACTAGAAACGTAGGAAACTAAATACGTATAAGTCTAATTCAATAGATCATCAAAATAAAAAAAAAGGAAATAAAGTTGTGTAAATTGTCGTCTATGAGGAACATTCTCCGCAGAAAAAGATTTTAAACATGTGTAATTGAATTAATGGAAAAAAAAAAGCATTGCACCTATATAAATAAATATATATATATATATATAAGAAATTAATAAAGGAAAACACGCACACTTACATAGTTTTAATATAATCTTTAATATATCGACCGGTTTCGCTATCGCTATTCATGATATGTTTTACTTATTTGTCTATATATATTTTTTTAAGAAGAAATTTTGTCCATGTGTGTGATGAAATTCACGAGTGAATGACTTCACAAGTAGATAAAGGGAGGTAATGTGTTGTCGTTATTATTGTTATTGTTGTGTTTAAGGGAGGGGAATATATATGTGTACAGACAGAGACAAGTTTCAAAAGGAAAGACATCTGTGAGACGGAAGAAATAAATTCTCTGCAACGATGGGAAAACAGTGTTAACTTCTTCCTTAAATATGAAGCTCAATTTAAAAGAGACTACATTTCAGATAACCCCTTCCTAAAAAAACCCAGAAAAATGCATCTACTCAAATAAATACACATCCACCTAGATCAAACAATCAAAATCCAAAAGAACACAAACACAGAAAGCAACCCAAAGCCCTAGAAGTAAACTATTCTATATCTAATAACATGAACTACTTATCAAATAGAAACATTAGAAGAAACCAGCCTAAAGTAAGGAGTAATAATTTTTTCTACCCAGCATCTAGAAATATCCAAGAAATATCCAGCATCTAGAAATATTCCTTTACCCCTCAACGAAGAAACAACATATATATATAAACGCAAATTTGATAAACTAGCGGAAGCGTTTTTAGCTGATATTATCCGTGGACGGGTTAATTTCTAAGAAAGTAAACCCATTAGATTTCAACTGGACTATATATTATTGCTGCCGGGAGCTGGCGTGCCAATCGTCGCCATGTCGATCGTTCGTAAAGTCGATCGGTTGTAAGTCGGATAGGTCGTAAGTCGACGACAATTTATATTTAAAGAGAGATTATTTAGTTCGATGATGGGAACCATAAGTTTTCTAATGAGTTAATATAAAATTTTAACTTTCATAGCGATTTTTCGTAGCCATTTATGAATCGGTCAATCCGTTTACCTACCTACCTACCTATCTATCTATCTATCTATCTATCTATCTATCTATCTATCTATCTATCTATCTATCTATCTATCTATCTATATATCTATCTATCTAATATCTATCTATCTGTCTTTCTCTCTATCTATCTATCTATCTATCTATCTATCTATCTATCTATCTATCTATCTATCTATCTATCTATCTATCTATCTATCTATCTATGTCACGTTGCTCTCAAGCAACTCTGCCGTCCCGGGTCGACCTTGAGTGACTTCAACACAACCTAAGCATTCTATAGGGGATTAGTGGAGGGGAGGTACGACGACGAGCTCGGGGCGAACCTGGACGTCGACGAGGAGTACCTGACCCGCCTGTTCAGGACGACTTTCGGGCCAGGGCCCATGGACAACTTCCAGAGATCCCTGGCCTGGCAGTGCTACCGAGAAGCGCTACCCGTTCGGGATAAGCTCTACAGACACGGCTCGACCTGCCCGAGATGCGGTCAGAGCGACGAAACCGTTCTGCACGCACTCGTTCAGTGTCCAACAATTTCCGACCTGTGGGCTTATGTCGAACAACTGCTGTCACGTGTGGGACGAGTCGGTTTATCAGCTGAGTCTATCGTCAATATTGTCACGCCTCCTTCCTTCAAACTTGAAGGAAGAGCTATTTTCATCATCCTTGTGGCTATGGCGAAAGAATGTATCTGGTGGACGCGTCTGAAAGGATTGGAGACAAACACTTTCCTCTCTGGTCAATCTCTCATCAACTTCTTCAAGTACCACTTGAAAAGGAAAGTGAGAGTAGAGAGGCAAGTTTTGTCTAGCGAATGTTTTAAAAAAAGATGGGTGAATGTAGCAAGGATGGCACGTATGAATGACGAAGCCACCTTGAGCATAATCCTATGAACCCAGAAATTGAAAACAGAGGGTTACCCACTTGCAAACAAATGTGGTAACATATAACAATATTGACCAAGGTTACCGTGGTCTTTTTCGTAGGCTTTTCTTCCCACGGATAAATCTTACTTGCTTTCCCCTTAACACCATATATCATAACACTGTGATACACGATCCCTATTGATCGTTTTTTTTCCTCTTCCCCCTTTCTTCCCCTTTTTCTTCTTTTTTCATTTCTCTTTCCTTTTGTTCCTTTTCCTTTTCTTTTTTTCTTTTTATTCCTTTTATTTTATTCAAATTTTTTTTGTTCTTTTCTTCCCTTTTACGATCCCTCTTGATCGAAAACCTACGCCACCCCCCTTTTTTTTTCTTTTGTTTTTTGTTCTCTTCATCCCCCAAAAGAAAAGCTCTACCTTGTAACTTGACCCATCTGTGTGCAGCCCTGTGTGGCCAATAAAGAAACTTATCTATCTATCTATCTATCTATCTATCTATCTATCTATCTATCTATCTATCTATCTATCTACCTATCAATCTACATACGTGTGTGTGAGTGTGCATGTTTGTCTGTGCGTGCGCACGTATATACAATATGGCTCGACGGTGAATTATGCCACATTGGTATGACGAGGTACCTATTTCTTTTCCACGTAACAGCATTTCTGACAAAATGTCTTTTTCAATATAACCGGGTCAACTCAAGCCATAAGTGGGAAATTCGTTATACAGATTGAACCTCTATTTCGAAGGTTTCATCCTAGCTTTGTTACTATACCAAAGTGTATATATATATATAGATTTCAAATTTTGTCACAAGGTCAGTAATGTTTGCTGGGTGGCTAATTCGCTTAAATCAACCCCAGTGCTCAGCTGGTAATTATTTTATCGACACTGAAAGGATGAAAGTCTACCTCGGCGGAATTTGAACTCATGGCGTAAAGAAAGACGAAGTGATGGTAAGAATCTTGCCCGTGCTAACGATTCTGCTAATTTGCCGCCTTATGTTATAAAATATATAAAATAATTCAATAACGCATTAATTTGAAGAATTAAACTACCATAAAATGTACGAGAAACTGATCAGATATTTACTTCCTAACAGCATTACAGAAATCTATCTGCATACTGCTACCGAAATATATAATGATATAACGAAGAAAAACGCAGGAAACGTGTAAAAACAACCCCTAAAATCTTGTGATTTTTCAGTAAACGTCAGTTGTTTGTATCCTATAGATATTCCACGAATCTCCATGAAGGTCAATCAATCCAGAAAAATCGGAGGTACGATTCGTTTGTGGGAAGACCCGAATCTGTATAACCTATGAAAGCAAGAAAACCGCAAAACGACGTCTATGATATTATGATAATGCTATTTATTATTCAGGATTATTTAGCATATCCATGTAGTTACTGAACTTAGCATTGCTGGTTTATCCCTCTATATCTAAGTCTCTTCTCTCATTTATTGTAGATTTTAATTAGAACTCCAGTACGAAAATGCTGAATTATAATTCATGATGGGATGGTCTAAATTTTTTATAGAACAGAAGTCTGAACAAAGATCTGACTCATGAGGTTACATCAGGCGTCATTTGGCAGTACAGAATCAATTCAACATTAGGTTCACACGTCCTAGATGTACTTCATAAAAAATTTACTTACACAGTCTTCTTTACCTTAATATTAACAGTAATAATAACCACATTCAAGTGAATTATTGAAGGGCGCTATCCACACGTTAAGAGCACTCGTCTTCAAAATAAGTATAACAGCTAATGACTCACATTTCACTGCATTTTAACAGCTAGTTATAAAAACCTTTCAGAAAATCCATTAAAGATTTTTCTTGTATTAACGTAGTGCCATGCCTCCTCCGTAAATCTGAAGAAACCTTTGAACAACGTTAATAAATGGATATTCTTTCAGTTATCTCATAGGAACATGTTCGATAAAGTTGCCCGTACAACATTAAGACATTAGAAGCTAGCAGATTCAAAGAAAAAAATTCGAAACTTAGCTCACAGAAGATGAAGAATAGCTGGTGCTGTAATATCAGATGTCAAACAGAACTGGTTTTATTCAAAGTAAAATTCAATACATGATATTTCATCATTCTATTATGCTACCACTTCTAGTCTGGCAGTAGATATAGAAGACCTTTTAAGAGATACAAATTGAAGAAATGTTACTGTTTTACCATCAACTTCAGAAATGTACCAGAAATTCGTCAACAAAATGAAATTTAAAAAATTCCGTCTTCAGATTTCCCCAGTTGCCACAAATTTATTCCATGTCCGCGTCTCATATATCTATCTATCTATCTATCTATCTATCTATCTATCTATCTATCTATCTATCTATCTATCTATCTATCTATTTATTTATCTATCTATCTATCTGTCTATCTATCTATCTATCTATCTATCTATCTATCTATCTATCTATCTATCTATCTATCTATCTATCTATCTATCTATTCTACCTTCCTACATACCTACAACCCTACCTTTCTACCTACTTGCCTGTCTCTCTCTCTCTCTCTCTCTCTCTATCAGTTATCTTCCTCTGTCTCTCGGGATGCTTATCTGTCTGTCCGTCCGTCCGTCCGTCCGTCTGTCTGTCTGTCTGTTTCTCTCTTTCTCTCTCTCTCTTTCTTTCTATCTCTGCCTATCTGTCTGTCCTTCTGTCTGCTTGCCTCTCTGTCTGTCTTTTTGTCTATCTATCTATCTACCTTTATTGCTTTCTTTCTATCTTTATTCCTCTCAACATTCCTTTTCCCATCTGTTTTACATTCCCGTTTTTTTAACATTCTCACTCTCTCGCCCATTCAAATATTTGTCATCTTTCTCTTTCTTAGACATTTCCCCCTTTCTTTCTGTAATTCTGCCATAGATTTCTGCTATTTCTCTTCCTTACTCGCACATTTTTTGCTCTCTCCCTCTCTGCCTCCCTCTCTGTATCTGTCTCTCACTCCCTTTCACTCCCCCTCTTTCTCTTCTTTCCCTTCCCATTCTTCTACTTTCGGATTCTAGAAATAGATCTTTATCACTAGCGTTTTTCAAAGCAATCTTGCAAAATCTCCATCTGTGTGGTTCAACGATTAGCGATACCGACATTAGATTACAGCTTCGTCGGTCCACAGGGACTCACGTTACATTTATTAATCACGTCATCACCAATGGTTAATATTAATAAGCTATTTTTTTCACGAAAACAAAAACAAGTTAATTGATGTTTAGACTGAAGCAGTTTTTATTTTCTATCTGGATATCTATATGACCTGCAGACAAACACACACATTTAATGCATGGATAATATATTTGCATACAATATATTACATAAATGCACAACAATACGTACATAAGCATTTCCAAATTGACGAAGGCTACCGAAACGCATATTATAGGGACTTTAAGCATGGGAACTATAACTGTACCAGTATAATTTCGTTTAGTGCAAAGCTACTTAACTCATATTACTCTTTTCTCTTTTACTCTTTTACTTGTTTCAGTCATTTGACTGTGGTCATACTAGAGCACCTCCTTTAGTTGAGAAAATGGACCACAGGACTTATTCTTTGTAAGCTTAGTACTTATTCTATCGGTCTCTTTTGCCGAACCGCTAAGTTACGGGGACGTAAGCACACCAGCATCGGTTGTCAAGCGATGTTGGAGGGGGGACAAACACAGACACACAAGCAAACACACACACACACACACACACGCACACACACACACACACATATATATATATACATATATACGATGGACTTCTTTCAGTTCCCGTCAACCAAATCCACTGGCCCGAGGCTATAGTTGAAGACACATGCCCAAAGCGTCACGCAGTGGGACTGAACCTGGAAACTTGTAGTTCTTAAGCAAGCTACTTACCACACATCCACTCCTGTGCCTGGGTAAACAATACACAGAACGAGGGAGGTCGCATTGAAACAGTACATCACCCGGACGTTTCGGTCATGTATGTTCAACAGAAGTAATCATTGTTAGAATACATAAGTCACTAACTATTATAAAAATGATTCCGTTTGATTTCTACATCAAATAGAATATCCTAGCGCATAGTAGGTTCTATAAAATATCCTGAAAATCATACGACTAAAAACGCCGGATATTATGCATCTTCCATTGACAGAGTACATGAAATTCAGAAGCCGTTTCCATCAATATACATTCCTACTGAACTGAACAGATCTACCGCAAGCAATCCGCACCTCATTTACTTGACACATTAACTGTTTATTTTTAATTGCATTTAGCATTCATATAGCCCTATCACATCTTCAGCATAGCTAGTTTCTTGATTCCATAATCCTTGCCTGTTTTTTTTTTTTATTTCCCAGGTTAGAATCACCTTACGTGTCAGTACCTTATTATTATTAGCCATAATCACAACTTCGTCTTATAGCGTGAAATCTAAATTAATAGCTCCAAACGCGAGGTTGGGGTTCGTAAACTAGATTCCAAATATCATTTATATATATATATATATATATATATAAAAGAATTTTTTGCGTAATGAGATAAAAAACCAAGTCTGTGTAGATATTATAACATTTATAGATAGAAGGTCTTACAGTTGTTTCCAGGATATTTATTAATTATATCCCTTCATCGGAGACACTGTGAGGGGATGGTTAAGTAATAATTAATTTAGATAGGATACAAAACAGAGAGTGAGGTGGAGGAAAGAAAATAGATGTGAGATATGTAGAGATATTGAATTTATTGATCCAATCTTTTAGGCAGAACGGTATATATGTAAAATTCCAATACCTTATGAGAAAAATCCAACAGAATTTAAAATTATTCATTCCAAGTATACCGTTTATTCATGATGTAAGATTCCAATACCTTATGAGTAAGATCCAACGGTATATATATATATATATATATATATATATATATATATATACATACATAAGGATAAGCATATAAAAAGTGGGCGATGGGAAAAGTCATTTAAATTAAAGGGTCGGGAGCCAATGCAAGGAACCACTGTAAAAACGTTGGAAATCACTGATCTAAATAAGTTAGTGAAAGTATTGCGTATATTTTTTTCTTTCTACATTCCCCTAACATAATGCCCACCACCTCACAAAAATTCCATCATTCACTTGCACTTCCAGCAATTTAACCTACCGCATTCTCTGCTTCCTCTGCCATTCCTTGTATATTGGTTAAACAGGCCCACACTTGGTCGAACGGTTTGCCGGACATCTCCGGGACATCAAACTCCGAAATGATATCCCGGTCACGCACCAATACCGCTCGACCGGTCCTTCGTTTTAACGTGCGTCTGTGTTCGGACTGGCGTTGCACAGAGTCCACCCAAATTCCCGCCCTTGTCAAGAGGAGGAATTTATTTTCTGTTTTCATTTCTCAATCCCGCAAGGTTTCAATTTTTTACCCCTCTTCATCTAGTCCACATCCACACACATTTACATACACAAGAAAACGCCCATGTTTCACTGCCCCTTCACCACTAGCTTCACACATTCTCTTCTTTGTTATACTCATTACCCACACCGTACACACACTCATTTCCCTATAGCATATACATACACCTACACACACACACACTCCTTCCTACTTCACATACACCAGCACTCACATTCCACTTCTTTTCCCAGACGTAGAGTAGCTGTTTACAGTCACGCACACACATCCCAACGACCGCCTCCTTAGATAATTCTTGCGCCACCTCACACCTCTAGGTCGACCAACATACATCCCACTATAACACACATATATCAGAGAGCCTTTCATATACATGCACACTTACGCACACATATATGCACTTGCTCAGTGTGTGCTACGTTGTCTGACACTTGATGAAAAGCGCATCAGGCTGACAATATCAAAGGAAAATCTGACACTATTTGACGTAGATCCAGTTGGTTTCAGTGAATGTTTCCTAACACTGGATGAGAGTTGGGTTTATTACTTTGAACCAGAGACAATCCATGTACTGGAAACAGCCACCTCACCTTCTCCAAAGGCACAGGTTGTTTCATCTGCTAGGATGGTAATGGCCTAAAGTTTGGGTGATGCAAAAGCATTATGTTTATTGACTATCTTGAAAAGGGCCATGCCATTAACAGAGAATACTATGCCAAATTGCTGAGGCAGTTACGAAATACTATCACGATCAAACGCTGGAGAAAAATGGCAAAAGGTGTCATCTTTCATCAGGACAATGCTCCAACACAGAAGTCTTTGGTTTCAATGCTTACTGTGCGTGACTGGCTTTGAACAAGTTGCTCAACTTCCATATTCTCTTCATTTGGCCCCATATGATAATGACCTGTTCTTGGACATAAGAAAGAAAACGCTTGCCTGGAATCCAGAATCGCAGCGATGGAGACTATAACTGCAGCTGTACGTGTATATATAGATATATATATATATATATATATATATACATACATATACCAGAATAAGCACATAAATGTGAAACGAGGTGGAAAAATAGCACTCGAATATTGGAGGTAGAGAAATATGCTTTATTAATAAAGCTGCAAAGACATCACAAACACTGTTACTCAGAGTTTCACGTTCCCGTTCGACAGACAGTTTTTCCCAACCAAAACTGTCCTATAAACGGGAACGTGAAACTCTGAGTAACATTTTTTGTGATGTCTTTGCAGCCTTATTAATAAAGTATATATATATGTGTGTGTGTGTGTGTGTGAGAGTGTGTGTGTGTTTCTGCTCTTGTGTATGGACATATATAGATACATGTAGGGTGAAACAGATTCCATATAGCCTAATGATGGTCTGGGGAGGCAAAAATTTGGTTTTTGGATTCATCTTTTTCAAGTGTTTGAAGTGCATATGACTTTCGTAGAGGTTGAAGTGTTTTTTGTTTATCTGTATTTCATAAAAGACTGACAATGACAGAGAATCAATAATTTCACATGCGTGGGAAGAAACATTTTGGAGCGACAAAATAGTGGAAGAGCGGTCGGAATGAATTTGGTCGGAGAGTAAGAAAGAGAAATTTGGAAACGTGTTGAATAAGAATAAATAGGGAAGAATATCGATAAGCTTAATGGTGGATCGATTTAATTTCTGTTGTGAAGATCAGCGCCTGCAACAGGTTCCATGTCAATACACATACACACACGCACGCACTCAGAGAAACATGACCACACTTACGCACATACATGCGAACATTCGGATGGAACTAGCATTCACACAAATACGCCGTTGTGCGTACATAGAAGACGTACACACAATTGGAGAATGGAAGCAATCGCATACACATTTGCACTTTTTCCTTCCCCCTCAGAAATTAATAATATACCGAAGACATAATGACGTTTATGTTATCCGTTTGTATGAGTAACGATTAAAAGAGAGAGTTTGTCATGTGATGTAAATGTCTGAATTAAAAGATGGTGAAAATGTTAGGCGCAGAGCTAATAAATGGATGTGTTGGCAATTTTAAAATAATTTGTGGTAGGATTAATACAAGAAAAAGTGAAAAATTTACAAAAGTAGTTAATAATAAAGTAAGATGAATAATACAGTGAGTTGTGAATTAATATGCTGCATGATTAAATAAATATATAAGTGGATATTTATAATGTACAAAAGAAAAGATGGAATATATTAATATAAAATTAAATGTAGAATATATAGTGAACGAAAGTGAGATGATGTGAAGTACCACGAAAAAAGAAAAGTGCTTGATTAAATTAAAAGGAATAGAAAGGAGATAAACTGCGAGATAAAATGAAATAAAACAGAATGTGTCAAGGAAGACAGAATAAAATAGAACAAGGAAAGGAATGATGACTCTATAGATTTTCAAAGGTAGAAAATTTATCTCGTGTGTTGATCTCTTTTTCACTTCTTTCAATTTAATCATGCACTTTTCTCTTTACATCTTACGTCATTTCGTCGTACTTCAGTTAATTGACTTTAATATATATATATATATAATATTTATGTGTATTTTTTGTATATTTTCTTTTAAATATATTACATACCCACTTTATTTAATCACCCGTACTAATACTTCACATGTTGATGTATTCATTTTAATTAGTCGTTAGCTATCGTTTTTTAGTGGTTCTTCAATTATTAATCCAACAGTAAATTATCTTGAGTTTACTTTCTAATACTCTTAGTATTTTACTAAAATTCCATTAATTATTTTCCTTACCATTTTTTTTTATAATCTTCACTCAATGACTCTAAGTAAAGAATATTATAAACAATCATGTACTACTCAGATGTTGTTGATTCCAGATGTACGATTTCGTATATTAGCTGTTAATTAGCACATATCATTTAATCATTATTTGATTCGGCAATAATCTCCCATACATTTAATTCCATAATGTCTTTAATTTCATTACAAACATTAAAAATTTATTATTTTTACATTTAGACACCTACAAACTTGGTTCCTTTAAGCATATATATTACTGCCTGAGATATGACTGTGAATGCGCAAAATCGTGAGAGCATTGAAGAAGTTCCTTTCGGCCTTCTTGTGGTAGATAAAATGAAATACCAATCATGTAATGCAGAACACTAGCAGGTAACGCCTAACCCTTCCTACCTTATCATATTTTCAAAAAGAAAACCCTCAGTTTCAATACTTAAAACATGATATTGTTATAAAAACATTGGTTCTGGGCGCACGGGTTCAGTTATAATATAGGTGACAATTGAGTAAAGGCATTAAACTTTCTCTATTGTTAATAATTCAACCTTATATTTGTCTTTCCAAAATTGATCACACCTTAAGATTATCAAGCCACATATTACCCTGCCCCATATGTATGTTATATACGAGGTGTATCAGTGTCTACTTTTAGAGGATGATACTGTAACAATTAGTATTACGACACCAGAATAATGCAGGGATTGTACAAAATATCACTCTTTATTGATTAACCACTTAACACAGCTAAGATCCAGAGAAATGACACAGGTGAAGTATTGTGTCAAAGCATACAGTTGCTAAAGTCATACACTTAATAATTACTGTTATCAAGGATGAGAGGAATGTATGGTGACACCAATTTTCTGAGAAATTAAGGAAAAATTTGCTGAGAAATTGAAGGAAACTAATTGCAGCTGATGTCATATTTTTTTCAATAAGGTTTCTCGTAGATTATCAGTGTTCGGTTTTGATCTGTACTCAAAATTATACCCGTTCACAAATATTATTTTCTTTATAATTTCTTTTTATCTATATACATTTACAATCTCCTCTACTATTTTAAGGAAAGACTTGATGTTATATATTTATATTAAGATTTATTTTTTATTCATACGCAATGCTACAAAAATATTGGAAATAAATATTGAGAGCAGATGTAAAAGAATCAAATATATCGCCTATCAGAAAATTTTCAAACGAAAACCTTTGAAAATACAGGACATGTTGCCTGAGTAGTGAGAAGTGCATCTGTGACTTTTGAGTAAAGCTAGAACATCGGGTGCCTCTTTCAGTCACTCACTCTATTATGTGTCTCACTCATTGGAGAGCAGTCATGCTGCAGTGTTGGAAATTAGGATTAGCGGAACAAATCAGAAGGGTGTGTATTTCATGCCTGCTACTGATTTTATGTATCTATTTTGCGTGATCCGCTAAGATATGGAAAAGAAAACAATCAATTACCGAACTGGTAGTCGGTGATATAGCAAAAAGAGAGATAAGGGCAGAAATATAAACTCACACAAACACACACATGTACACAAACACACACACAAGCACAAACACACAAACACACACAAAAAGTTAACTGTACGTATTAAATATATAATACAATATAGTGTAATATATATATATATGTGTATATATACACATATTTATAAATATATATATACACTCTTTTACTCTTTTACTTGTTTCATTCATTTGACTGCGGCCATGCTGGAGCACCGCCTTTAGTTGACTAAATCGACCCCAGGACTTATTATTTGTAAGCCTAGTACTTATTCTATCAGTCTATTTTACGGAACCACTATGTTACGGGGATGTAAACACACCAGCATCGGTTGTAAAGCGATGTTGGGGGGGACAAGCACAGACACAAAAACGTATAGACACATGTACACACACATACACACACACACACACACACACACACACACACATACACATATATATATATATATAACATATATACGACGGTATTTCAGTTTCCGTCTACTAAATTCAATCCATTCACAAGGCTTTGGTTGGACCGAAGCTATAGTAGAAGATAGTTGCCCAAGGTGCCACGCTGAGGGACTGAATCCAGAACCATGTGATTGGTAAAGAAGCTACTTACCACAGAGCCACTCCTGTACTCACAGTATATGTATACATAAGCACATGTTACTCCCTGGTGGGTTTACTAACCAACGACATAATTACATCACTACGTTGCACCATTGGCGAATGTCTCCTTTTATAGCCTTCGGCCAACCAAGCAGTTGTAATCGGATTTGATTGAAAGAAACTGAAATAAACCCATTGTATGTGTGTGTGTGTGTGTGTGTGTTGTGTGTGTGTGTGTGCCCGCGCGCGCGTGTGTGTGTGTCTGTATATTTGTATCTGCAGTTGCCCCAACCGGTGTTAGTGTAATTTCGTCCCCTGAACTTCGTGGTTCGGCACAAGAAAACAATAAAATATATGCGAGGCTTAAAAATTGAGTACTCGGGTCAATTCATTCGAGAAAAACTGTTTAAGGCGTTGCTCCAACATGACCGCAGTCTAATGACACAAACAAATAAACGAAGAAGATAATATATATACATATATGAATACGCATATGGATTTCATACACAAATACAGTGTCCTGATTTCTAAATTCACTCACAACAGTTTTATAGTAGAAGACACATGATTATTGTATTCTTTTATTCTCTTATTTCTTTACTAGTTTCAGTCGTTTGAGTGTGGCCATGTAGGAGTCATTTAGTCCTTTAGTCGAACTAATCGATCCCCAGGACTTATTGTTTGTATTATATCGGACTCTTTAGCTGAACCGCTGAGATAAGGGGGCGCAAACACACCAACTTCGGTCGTCAATTATGGGGGGTGGGGACACGCATACGCACACAATATATATATATATATATATATAATATATATATATATATTAATATATATATTATATATATAATATATATATTTATATGTGTATATATAGGCGTAGGTATGTAGCTTGCTAACGAATCGCATGGTTCTGGGTTTAGTCCCACTGCGTGGCACCTTAGGCAAATGTCTTCTACTATAGCCTCGGGCCGAGTGGATTTGGTAGACGGAAATTGAAAGAAGCCCGTCGTATATATATATATATATTATATATATTTATATGTATGTGTGTGTATATGTTTGTGTGTCTGTGTTTGTCCCCCAACACTGCTTAACAGTCGGTGCTGGTGTGTTTACGTCAAGGTAACTTTGCGGTTCGGGAAAAGAGTCCGATAAAATAAGTACTAGGCTTACAAAGAATAAGTCCTGTGCTCGATTTGGTCAACTGCATGGTCGCAGTCAAATGAATAAAACAAGTAAAAGAGTACTTAGCGGTTCGGCAAAAGAGACCGATAGAATAAGTACTGGGCTTACAAAGAATAAGTCCCGGGGTCGATTTGCTCGACTAAAAGGCGGTGCTCCAGCATGACCGCATTCAAATGACTGAAACAAGTAAACGAGTAAAAGAGAGTAGAAGAGTATATAGTTGGAATTTACAAAAAAAAAAAAGACGAAGGCAGGTGTGTAACTAACAAACAAGTGTATTAATTTAACGCTCCGAAAGGTGAGAAAGTCTTTTGCATTTCGAGCCTACGCTCTCCAAGAGAAAGGAAAACGGTAAACGAAATATACTACGGGCTTCCATCTACCAAATCCACTCAAAATGCTTTTGTCGGCCCCGGGATACTGTAGAAGATACTTGCCCAAGACGCCATACAGTGGAACTGAACCCGGATCCATGTGATTAAGAAGCAAGCTTCTTACCACACAGCCACTCATATTCAGTTATTATATATTTATTTAAGCACAGTATGGTAGAATATGAAAAATAATGGGAGGACAATTCTCAGCGGTATTTCATTTTGAGTTCAAATCCACATTGAATCCACATTGTTATTCACTATTCCATGATGGACGGAATATGCACCAGGTAAACATTAGGGCTCGTCTTCATCAAGTAAACACTTATTCAAAAAAGTCATGGCTGTTTGTACATTCGAGAAACTATTATGCGAGCTATTGCTGCCTTTATTACCATTTAAATAATAAAGACGACAATTATGACGACGATGATGATGAAGAT
The DNA here is from genome assembly GCF_006345805.1 of Octopus sinensis. NCBI lineage: Eukaryota > Metazoa > Mollusca > Cephalopoda > Octopoda > Octopodidae > Octopus > Octopus sinensis. The sequence continues at coordinate 65,049,988 of NC_043002.1, read as the reverse complement.
GATGATGATGAAGATGATGATGATGATAATAATAATAATAATAGTAATAGTAATAATATAATAATAATAATAATAATAATAATAATAATAATAATAATAATAATAATAATTCTCATTAAAATATAATAATATTAATCAGATAGTACCAAAACGATGTTGAACAGGATTTTGTTTTGCAACCAGTAAAATCTTTGAATGACGTAAAAATGGAAGGAAACGAAGAATTAAGCATAAAAAAAATATGCATAAATAAAAAGAAGAAAGAAAAAAAAGGAAGATAAAAAAGGAAAGGAAGAGTAGTAAATGATGAACTGATAGAAGACAAAAACAACAACATATAAAATCACAAAACACACTGCTAGTCATCAAAATAGGACAAAACAATTGAGGAGTGAAAGTGACAAAACAATTAGCAATAAGAAATGATGGAAAACAAAAACACTGTAAAACCCCCCAAAAATAATAAAATAACCAACAGAAAATAATAAAAGCACATATGCATAATGGAATATATGTGTAAGACTATATGTATATATACGTACATAAATACATACATATACATATATATATATATATATATATATATATATACATATATATACATAAATATATGTATATGCATATATATGTATATATATACATATGTATATATACATATATGTATAATATATATATACATATATATGCATATATATATATATATATATATGTATATATATATATTCTGGTATATATATATGCATATATATGTATATATATACATATATGAATATTATATATATATTATATATATATATATATATATATGCATATATATACATAATATATGTATATGCATATATATGTATATATATACATATATGTATATATACATATATGTATATATATATACATATATATGCATATATATATATATATGTATATATAATATATATATGTATCTATATATATATATATATATATATGTATATATATATATATGTATGTATATATATATGTTATATATATATTTATATATATATATATATATGATATATATGTATATATATATACATATATGTATATATACATATATATATGTATATATATTGTTATATATATATGTATATATATATGTATATATATATATGCATATATATGTATATATATACATATATATTTATATATACATATATATATGCATATATAAGTATATATGCATATGTAATATGTATGTATATATATAAATGTATATACATGTATACATATACATGTGTGTTTGTATATATATATAATATATAATATATTCATGTCTATATGTGTATATACATTATCTATATATATATATATATATATATATATATATAGATAGATAGATATAGATATATGCATATCTACACTTATATACACTCAAATACACTACCGAAACAAACACAACATACATACATTCATATATATATATATTATATATCAGTATAAATATATATATATGTATATATATAAATATAACTACATATGTATATACATAGATACATTTGTATATATAATATATGGTGTGTATCTATATATATATGTATATATGTATACCACATACCCACAGCTATAACATATATATATATATATATTATATATCATATATATATATATATATATATATATACGATCCTAGATACATACATTCACAACACCACGCACACACACACACACACACACATATGTAATCTCCCTTTGATAAAATATAACAGAAAAAGTATGTAACAAAAACAGTCATTGAAAAAATGCACACAATGAATAAAAACTTGAGAAAAAGACAATAAATTCAGAAAAAAAGAGATGAAAATGAATGACTGGTTGGATTGATGAATAAATAATTGAATGGTCGAATGAATACACCATTAGAAGAGAGAGAGAGAGAGAGCTAAAACGAATGAAAAAATTAATGAATAGATGAATGAACTTATGAATGAATCAATGAATGAAAGTAAAGAATAACGGGGGAACAAAGAATTGCAAAAGCAAAACAAAAAAATACAAAGTAACGATAAAAATAAGCAAAGGAAAAAAACTAAATGATGAACTAAGACAATACATACCACAACGTCATCAAAACAGTGGAAAACAAATAAAAAAAGACAGGAGAAAACCCTAACAAAAAGCATAAAAACACAAAGCATATCATTACGGTATAAGCAAATAATAATCATTCATACTGCTATCAATATATTTTGTCAGAGCGATTGATTTCTGACTTAGAATTAGACAAGTCATATTTTTCCGAATATGTCAGCTAGTGCGTACCCAATGATGCATGTTAAGTACAGTTGAATGAATAGGGAGACAATTATATACAGCGAGCAACTTAGACACACATAACCACACTGAACATACACATCGATTAACCATCTATTTGCACAGGCTTCCTTATTGTATCTTCCTCTATGCATTTCTGCTTTGTTTTCCACATGTCCTTGTGTATATGTAATAATTCTGTTTGTGTGTTTCAGAGGCATAGAAATACACTAAATATATACATACACATGAACTTGGGCACATGCAAACATATACCATCCGTATAGACACGCATGCACATACATATATCATGTCTATTCGTATGTATATAATACATATACATATATACGTATATATGTAATATAATATATATATATATAATATATAATATATTATATATATATATATATGTATGTATGTATGTATGTATGTATGTATATATATATAATATATATATATATTTATTGTCTATCTACAGATAGATATAAATATATATAAATATACATACACACAGATATATGTGTATATATATAGGTATATATATATATATATATATATATATATATATATATATACACATACATATATATATATGAGTGTGTGTACATATATATATGTATATATATATATATATATATATATAAAAAATTTATATGTATACAACACACATATTTATATATATATATATATATATATGAAGATATGCACACGCAAACAGCCGCACGCGCGCACACACACACATATACAGAGACATGTATATATAAGAAAATGAAGTCACAAAATATAAACCATTATCTTATGTACTCCATGAGCTTACTGCTGTTTCTACTATCAGATGCAGTGAACCCATAAGCTGTGTGCCTGCATAACACGTAATAGCTTCATAAGAGCCTCAAACATGGAGTGTGTATCTATCTATCTATCTATCTATGTATCTATCTATATCTATATCTATATATATATATATATCAACACAACCAAAGCACTATATAGGGGATTAGTGGAGGGGAAGTACAACGACGAGCGCGGGGCGAACCTGGACGTCGACGAGGAGTACCTGACCCGCCTGTTCAGGACGACTTTCGGGCTAGGGCCCATGGACAGCTTTCAGAGATCCCTGGCCTGGCAGTGCTACCGAGAAGCGCTACTCGTTCGGGATAAGCTCTACAGACACTGCTCGAGAAATACGGGACCGACCTGCCCGAGATGCGGTCAGAGCGACGAAACCGCTCTGCACGCACTCGTGCAGTGTCCAACAATTTCCGACCTGTGGGCTTATGTCGAAAACTGCTGTCAAGTGTGGGTCGAGTCGGTTTATCAGCCGAGTCTATCGTCAATATTGTCACGCCTCCTTCCTTCAAACTGGAAGGAAGAGCTATTTTCATTATTCTTGTGGCTATGGCGAAAGAATGTATCCGTTGGACGCATCTGAAAGGGTTGGAGACAAACACTTTCATCAACTTCTTCAAGTATCACTTGAAAAGGAAAGTGAGAGTAGAGAGGCAAGTTTTGTCTAGCGAATGTTTCAAAAAAAGATGGGTGAATGTAGCAAGGATAGCACGTATGAATGACAAACCCACCTTGAGCATAATCCTATGAACCCGGAAAAATTTAAAACAGCGTTTTACCTACTTGCAAACAAATGAGTTAACATGTAATATTATTGACCGAGATTACCGTGGTCTTTTCCGTGGGCTTTTCTTCCACGGATAAACCCTATCTGCTTCCCCCTTTATACTTTACATCATGACATTACTGTAATACACGATCCCTATTGATGTTTTTTTTCTTTTCCTTTTACGATCGCTTTTCATCGAAAGCCTACCCCAATTTTTTTCTTTTCTTTTCTCCCCATAAAGAAAAGCTCTACTTTGTAATCTGTCCCGTCTGTCTGCAGCTCTTTGTGGCTAATAAAGAAACATATATATATATATATATAATATATACTAAATTCTGGTGCCTTTAACCTAAGTAACATATATATTTATATAATTCAATACGGAGCTAATAATTCATGAGACAAATTCACGAAAAAATAATTTGCGAAGGTATTATTGACACTGTTATCATCTAGTGGAATAATTTTAAAATGATAATAACACACACAGACACACATATACATGTATCTAAGAAAATTAAATGACAAAATATAAACGATTGTCTTCTGTACATCATTAGCTTACAGCAGTTTTTGCTACCAGACGCAGTGAGCTTATAAGCTGTATTTCTGAATAACACCTTATAAGCTGTTATGCCTGTCTAGAAACCAGTCCACCTGAGTCCAAATACTTGAATTATGCTGGGAGGTTGTCTTGGGTCTTTTGCCTTCGGACTGTTGAGTTCAGTAGTTATTATCATTGTACTTTGGCGATTCAAATAAGAGTTTTGACTGTTATTTCCAGCAGGTAGACATACTCATTATTACTTTTGATTAAATGTAATTTTAACGGTTTATTTTGGGTTGTTAAAGAAGATGACACTAGAATTTTTAATTAAATATCGGAGGCTGTATATAATATAAATTTTATTAATTTCTGCTAAAGAATTTAGAAGGTTAATAAAATACTTTTCAAGATTTCGTAAGAATTGTCCTCTGCTCTTCTTATTCAGCTTATACTTTTAGACAGCGCCAGAGTGACCAGTCCTATAGTGTAATATTTTTGCTATCCTTTAGACAATTAATTACAGCGTATTAATGACATTGTCACTTGCACTGTGGTTAGCTCATATCATTTGTATCAGGAACATAGCTGCTAATTGTATGTTTTGTGGTAACAGTAGATGTGTAGCCGACAGTGCCTAATATAATAACTGGAATTGTGTGATTTATATGTATCAAGGCATATATACGTTTGTGTTTGTATGAAAATATGATTTAATAAAAATCTATGAGCGTTTCTGTGACGTATGAGCTGATATATTTATATCTGTCTAGGGATAAATGCATACATATACTTATCTACGCACATGTATACGCCCTATCGATAGGCCATAGACATACATATACTTATACATACATACATAATACACACATACATATATATATATATATATATATATGAGTGTACGAATGTATGTATGCATGTGTATTATAAGAAAACACATACATATACATACATGCATATATATAATATATATATATATATATAATATATATATATATATATATATATATATATGTATACATATTTTCGATTCTTTTGATTTGTCATCCTTTTACTTGTTTCAGTTATTTGACTGCGGCGATACTGGAGCGCCGCCTTTAGTCGGACAAATCGACCCCAGGGCTTATTCTCTGTGAGGCTTGTACATATTTATCGGTGTCCTTTGCTGAACCGCTACGATAAGTGGACGTAAAGACACCAACATCGGCTGTCAAGCAATGGTGGTGACGGGACAAACACAGACGCACACATACACCACACACATACACGCACATATCTATATCTATATCTATCTATCTATCTATCTATCTATCTATCTATCTATCTATCTATCTATCTATCTATCTATCTGTCTGCCTGTCTGTCTATCTATCTATATGTATGTGTTCCTGTGTGTGTATGTGTGTGTGTGTGTGTATTGTGGCCTGGCATATTCATACCTTTGACGAATCATGGCTTGTTTCCCTATCTCCCAATACGTCCCAGATCTTTCTTGTTCTGCACATTCATTCTCTTCTACATCCAGTCGAACATCTTCCTTCTCTGCCTTTCTCTCGCTCTCCTTCCCACCAGTTCAGTCTCCACCATTTAATGCTCCATTTTGTCATCCTATCTCAGAAAATCACCAACAAATCTCCACTGTCTCTCTCTCTCTCTCTTCCATCTTACTCAACACTTTCACATTCATCACCCTCTGTACCCACGAGATTCTAAGCATTTTTGTATAAAACCACATTTCTGCAACTTTGAGTATCTTCTCCATAACTTTGCTTATCGTCTACACTCACCCCCATACGTTAGAACCGACCAGATGTAGCACTTCAATAGTGTTTTCTTGACATCCATCCCAATTCACAAAAATCACAGATATATTATATATATATATATATATATATATATGCATACAACGGGCTTCTTTCAATTTCCGTCTACCAAATTCACTCACCTTCCTTCCAAGCATTGCTGTAAACAGCGAAGGTGAGCTAGAACGTTAAACTTAGTTCGCATGCAGAGCAGAATTCGAGGTCAATTTTTGCCAAGCGGCTTGAATATGTGTGTTTAGGCTTCGTTACTGTGGCAAAAGTCCGGATACTTATTGATCAGACCTAAGATTGCTCTGTTCTCTGATTGACGCCCACATTCTGAAATTTTGGTATTGGAGCTTCCGGCGCGAATGCCAAGCAATACAGAATGTCCTTTCCTAATTTCTGGCCGAGTGAATTGCATCATGGTGCAGTTTTTCTCACAGACTGCCCAACTCACCCTACTATACTGTGTAGTCGACAAAATCAGAAACCAACAATGCGCATGCGTGAAATTAAAAGTATAAATGGCCACAGGTTACCCATTGCACACTTTATATATATGTATATATGTGTATATGTATGTATGTATGTAGGTATATATATATATATATATTACTCAATATATATACGTACATGCAAACATACATAGACAGGGACCATAAGGGAGTATGATAATAAAATAATAAGCAGAGAGTGATAGATAGATAAATAGATAGATAGATAGATAGATAGATAGATAGATAGATAGATAGATAGATAGATAGATAGATAGATACATAGATAGACAGATAGAAAGATAGAGAGAGAGAAGGAGAGTGAGAAAGACAGAGAAGGAGAGAGAGATAGAGAGCGGGGGAATGAGAGGGATAAAAATACACTTAACAGGAAGTATTTGAGAAAACAATATAAATATCTTATGGAAGTTAACGAAGTAACAGCTGAGCTTTATTTCATAAACATTATATTGATTTAGAACTTCACATAAAATACTTACACACACAAACTCACACATCCGCACACAAACACACACACATTCGCACACACACATACGCACACACACACATTCGCACACACACATACATTCACGCACACCAGCACACATACACACACAAAACAAGACGTCGTTGGTATACGTAAAAATACGAACAGAAGCACACACGCATACATGCGCATATATATATATACATACACATAAATGAACATACTTACATACATATACATACATACTTAAATACACACATACATACATACATACACACACATATATATATATATGTATATACTTACAAACATATCTTTATATATGTATATATATATATATTTATATATGTACATTTATTTATATATTTATGTGTATGTGTGTATATGTGTGAGTGTATCTATGTATATATACATATCTTTATATATGTATGTATGACAGTTATCTTTATCTTAACGTATATATAAACCAACATATTCGCATATATAATTCGCTTGAAAATGATAAAAACATGCGCGTAGTACAGTGGCATGAAAGACAAGCGTACTTGCGGACAAGAACATAAAAGGAAATATAATACAGTGATGTAACCTTAAATGGAGATTTACACTTATTCTTTTTATATATGCATATATATGCATACATACAAAAGAATAATTTCTAACAAAGATATACACTTAGAACCACACACAGACATACGTACACACATGCACACATGCACATACGCACAAGAGACAAGTGTCTCATATTGATATTAATACATATGGGATTTTAGCTAGTTTTTCATATAGCCATACACACGTACACACGAAGCTGTTTACAACAAACACAACATCCAAATATTGATGCACATTCTTATTTTCCTTTGTCGTTTTACATAAAACTATGTTCTCAGACCGATATATGCTCATAAACACAAACACATAAACACGAACACTCACTCACACACACACACACACAAATTCACATGAACATACAAACTGTAACAACCACATTTGTAAACATGTAAACAAACTACCCACGTTACAATTATTAGTTGAGCCTTTACAACATATACACAGCGGCGCAATAAATGCATCATTTCAGACATGGTATTATACAAAGGCACATATATTTACATTAACTCAACCGAGGAGATTTTAAATATACACAGGAATAAGCAATTTATAGCACAAAATACGCACACTGTTTCAATAGTGCATATATATAATAAATCAAACGTATACAAACATTCACTCACATAGAGCAAGCATGACAAACATACTTGTAACATACATATATATATATATATATATATATAAGAATGAATGTTTTTATATATAATGAACGTGAAATACAGGAAGGGACGAACACGGAACACAGACAAATCATTCGAAGCCTTCAATGTTCAGTCAGACACCGAATCATCATACCAAATTTCGGCTGTTCAATTCTGATATTTGCTCCAACTCGGCCAGCCCCAAGAAAAAAAACTAAGCTGTAAGCATTAGATTTCTTGGTAGAAGACAGGAATGTGAACGCACAAGACGGATGTGTACATGTGTACGCATTCATATATTCCACGGAATAGCTCATAGAAGAAAAAAGTGTATAGACGGGAAAATTTTTCAAGTGTAAACTGAAGAATGAAACCAATTGTTGTTGTTGCTATTGCTGTTGTTGTTGTTGCTAAACTTGTTATCTTTGCTGCGTCTAGGGAAATTTCAGAATACACACACACACACACACACACACACATATATATATATATATGTATGTATACATATATATATATACGTACCTTAGGTACAAGTATTCTACCTTGTATATATATATATATATATATATATATATATATATATATATATATACACATACATGTATATGTGTAAGTAAGTATATATGTATGAATGTAGGTATGTAAGTATGCACGTTTGTATGCGTGTGTGTGTATGTACTCATTCTCTTTTGATATTTAACTTTGGATATTTGCAATTCTAAATAGAATTCATTCTGGAAACTGGTGTCTATGGATAATACCCCACCCCTTCAAAGAAGCAGAACAAAAACTATAAGTCAAGAAATAAAACAGGTATGTGTACACATACACAAGTCTACAAGCATATACATGTATTTAAATGCATATATATGTATATATATATATATATATATATATATATATATATATATATATATATATATATATATATTTATATATACATAAATACATGAACACAGAAACATGTCTGTGTGTGTACATATATAATATATATATATAAGTATGCTTGTGCATGTGTATGTTTGGATGATTGTGTGTATGTATCAATACGTTGTCTTTTTCTCTAGCGAGAAACATAGGCACTAAAGTCAAACCATGTTAAAATACCTACGCAAAGCAATTGAAACCAATTGAATGGCAATTTCGACGTTTGTGCGTGCATATCTGTGTGTGTGTTTGTGTGTGTGTGTGTGTGCGGGCGCGCTGGCGTGTGTGGTAGCGTGTGGTTGTGTGCGTGTGTTGTCTGTGAGTGCCTGGGTGTGCGTGTGTGTATTTATTTAGATTTCTATTCTCTTGGTTTACTCCTGTGTTGCTAATATACATAGTCGCTTGCACCCAAATACAATACTGCACAAGACACACACACACACGCACATGCATACACCCACACATATGCAGACATACATACATACATGCATACGTACACATACGTAAACACACACACATATATATATATGTATATACTTATATATATATATATATATATATACATACATATATATATGTATGTGTATATATATGTATATAAATGTATGTACATATATACATGCACACACACGCACATACCCACACAGATATATGCATACACTTTAATCTATGTGTTGGTGTGTGTGTGTGTGTGTGTGCGCGTGCGTGCATGCTATTTTTTTTTATGTCTAACCATTATCTACGTATATGTATGGACGTGTACACGTGGAAATTTCCTTTCTTTGTCTCACTCTCTTTTATGTTCGTTTTCTTCTCTTGGTTCTGGAATACCGGAAACTGTTTTATTTTCTCTTATTCGCATAAATCACGAGAAACTTGAAGATAATTCAACGCTGAATCTATCATTTATAATGGCTGTTTGATTTCTTTTCATTTTATTTCTCTTGTGTTGATCAACATGTTGTTGCTACACAGAATTAGTTTCGTCAAAACTGTATATATATATGTATATATATAAATGTTAGGCTAGCGCTATAGCAAGAATTTTCGAAATATCTAAGAAAATTGTCGAGTGGAAGTTTAATAGAATTATGTCTAAGTTTGTGAGAAAAGGGTTGGCTTTTAAATTTTGATGTAGGTGCATAGCATTCATTCAGGTTTTCTATTTTCCTACTACTTAAGCGAAAAAAGCAGAAATATGTGCAGTTTCTGATACACTTCATAATATAGCTGTACGTAACAGCTGCTTCATTATTATTACCGTTACTTATCAAACAAACGACAGATCCTTAATAGAAATAGTTCCTTTATTTCAAAATATTGGATAACTTAGCACTGTAGCCTGATATACAAGCTAACAGAACAGTTACGATTTAAACTAATTAGTTCATTTCCCTTTTCATAAAAATGGACTTGGCCGAATTCAGAAAAGTAAAAATTGCATTTATTCTTTTCCTTTAATAAAATGAGAAATGCAAATAAAAGATAGTGTGAACTTGTACTCTGGACATAAAAGTTTCTAACTCAACATTGTAGAAAAAATTCCCATGATTAAGTTGTTAGTGCATTAGATCAACCAGTATTTCATAGGTAAATTTTAATTTTATGAGTAGGATTAACATCGAAAATTAACTCGGTAAGATTTGAAGTGAAAGTATTACATACAGGAAGAAGCACCATTTTCATGGGGTCCGTGAATTGATGCAGCAGGTTTTAAACAAACTCAACAAATAAAAAAAGAAACAAAATCAAAATTGCAAAGGAATTCAAGATTGGGGAAAATATAAACTTGAAAAGAGAAACTGTCATTTTCGGCTTTATACAGGGTGATTCAAAAGTCGCCATATATAGGAACAAGTTATCTTTTTATGAGAAACAATTTATAAGAAAATGTTTATTTTTTTTATTTAACAGTCTCTATATGGTTACCATTGTTTTGAATACACAATGCAATGCGTTTACCCCCACTCATTGTGAACTCGTAATAGCACACCTGGTGATACGTGTGGAAATGATCTGGTGATGCGTTCCTTCAAGTGATTTGTGTTTTTTATCTTTCTGCGATACACCATGCCTTTCAAATGCCCCCTAAGATAGAAATCAAGAGGGGCCAGATCATGGGAGCTAGAGAATCTTAAAAATTGTTACTTGTAAAAAAAAAATTCTTATGTATGGAGATTTTTAAATCGCCCTGTATATATACTATGAATGTAGAATTATATCGGCTAAAGAAATAAAAATCCAAGCAAAAAAATTAATCGGGTCAAGCTGCCTAAACGAAAAAAAAAAAAAAAAAGGCTAACTGAGAAATATATCAAGTTACGCAAATGTTGACAATTGTGTGAATTAGAAATTATCGATATTCCGTTTTTTTTTTTTGTTTTTTGTAAGTTGAAGGAAGAAACTGATCAATGATGCGAGAACTGTAAATCAGAATTTTATATCTCAACGGATCACATTATAACACATGTTTTAAAAACAGCAAACATCGAAAAGCGCTTACAGGGGTGAGGGTGGGGGGAATCCTCTGTCTACAAGGTCTGCGTTAATCTGTAGTTTTTAAAGAAAATTACAAATAATTTTTAATGAAGAAAGATCGGTTCAATCTTGTTTGAAATACATACAAATCTTTTCACACATGTTATCCAAAAATTTGTAATCCCTTTTTAATATCAGCAATTTCACTTAGGCTGTTTTCTGTTGTACTTAAACCGCTTCACGCTGATTTAGCTGCTGCTGCTGTGATTGTTAATAGAAATCAATTATTTTTATAATAATCCAGCGATGCTTGTCAATGTTGAAATCCCGAGGTGCACAAGAAATGACATGGCTTAAGGGACAATAAATTTAATGCGTTATCTATTTAAAACACATTACCTTAATTAAAGAAGAAACGTAATTGAAATATAATATGACATTACTATATACATTAAAAGTAAATAATATATTGATGCGGGTATTTCAGTTGAGGCGCTATAATCACTGCGGTATTTAATAATTGATGGATAATTAAAATATAAGAGTATAAAATTATTGGAAAACACATCGAAGGTAATTGAAGTGCAATAATAATAATGCTAATAATAAAAACAACAACAACAACAATAATAATAATAATAATAATAATAATAATAATAATAATAATAATAATAATAACAAATATATATATATAATATACAGAAAATTGCACTACTAGTCACACTAGGTAGTTTCTAAATGACATAAAGAAATTTTTTAATTTGTGGTTACATGTTAGAAAAATTTCAGTGTGCTTGATTTCATTGCATAATACTGTGTCTATAGATTCTTCCAAACAAAGGTTAAACTCTTTTGAAAAGACTTTATTTGGGTATGCATTTTTTGTTACTGACCAAGTCATGCTATATTGTATTATTTTTCAGTTTGAGGTCCCATATCAGGTGAGCGAGTAATATTCACTGTTTTTCCAGATGTTCCTAAATGATGCATTACAGTTCCTTGAGCGATTCACCTATACATGCATATACATATTCTAGTAGTACAATTGTATACAATGTTTCTACGTAAAATCTCATTTCCAGTGGGCATATTGTCTTATTTCTACAATTACATTTATAATATTATTATTGGTTAACCAGGTATCCCTTTTCATGCCTTTTTCTTAGTGCCATTGTTGTTGTTATTGCTAATATTTTTATATTCATTGTTCTCATTGCCGTGATTCTGTTATTGTTATTATTAGCGCTTACAACATTCTGAATTTTTATTCAGCCTGTCTACAACACTCTAACCAGTCCAACAAACCTTCAAATATAGAAGTGAAAAACATCATATCTTGTCTGCTCTTGCAGAATGTCCCCATGACAGTTTCTCAGTAGCCTTTCCAGAGCTTAAGCTAATGGCTGCTACCGTTGGCGACACGACCAGGTCCTGGGGCCGGTTGCGGATGTGATATCAACAAATATTCAGTTCAGTGAATACCAGCGCAAGAAAGAAGGTATCATTTTTTGAGAGCCAGAGAAATGTTCACTTCATGGGAAATCCAACGACTAACTTGAATGCTTTCATCCGCTTTAGACTAGCAGATAAGAGTGGATCCCGCGGAACAGTTAAAGTTCCAAGACTGTATCATACCAACAACAATCCGCTCGGTAATAGTGAACTCAAATTTTAAAAAAAAAACGGGTGATCATGTGGAAACTGACTGTGCCTTGGTAGGAACAATTAACGTCATCTTATGAGAGGAAGCTGGCCAAATTCGGAGAGTTGGTGGAGCGGTGTATGACTCGTGGGTGACAGGAATGTTGCGAGCCAATAGAAGTGGGTTGTCGAGATTTTGGGGTGGGGTGTTCATTCTGCAAAAGTCTGACTGATCTTGGAGTTACTAGTGCAACAATAGGAGGGCTATAAATTTCATTACCGAAGTGAAAGAGAAGGCCACTTGAAGGCTTGGAATAAAGAGGGCAGACCAGTTGCCTGCAGCTATTTTGATGCAAACCGGGCTTGATCATCACGGACTGGTTTACCTGGGCGATGGGATTTATTGTTGAAAGCCCCGAAAACCTATTAAACCTATTGAGACTATAGAAACCTTACTGACGACGCATTCCAGAACATTCCTAACGTGCATCTGTAAACCTAAACATAGTGATTGCTATTTGATACTTTTAGTAATTCTCAGCGTGCAATATATTGGACTCATTTTACTTTTTTTACTCTTTTACTTGTTTCAGACATTTGACTAAGGCTATGCTGGAGCACCGATTTTAGACTAGCTAATCGACCCCAGGACTTATATTTTGTAATCCTGGTACTTATTCTATCGGTCTCTTTTTGGGGGACAAACACAGACACACACACGTATATATATATATATATATATATATATTTATTTGTATTGCTTTTACGTCCTGTTCTTGTCTAATTTTTTTTTCTTTCTTTGTTTTTACCCCTCTGCAAAGGAATTGTATTTAATTCTTTTGCAGGAAGGATTGTTTCGGTGGGTCGTGTTCTGTCCTTACTTTCGAAACACATATGGAGTCGAACCAGGCACAGCTGATGAAGGGGAATATTCCTTGCATTGTTTGTCTTGTACTCTGTTTTTTGTTGTTAAATAAAAGTCCGTGTTCATGTTTGTTTTCATGCTTTCGTTTCTCGTTGAGTTCTACGTGTATTTGTGGTGTCCTGTACTCATATATATATATATATATATATATATATATATATTATATATATATATATATATATGCATGTATATATACACGTAGATGTAGGTACGTACATATATGTATGTATGTATGCATATATTTTATTTATTAAATTATTGTATGACTGAGCGCCCTCGCGTCGTTTCGTTTCGTTCCTTTCGTTTTCTCCAAGTAAGTTTTTATTTATAATTATGACGCGAAACTCTGTAACCCTTTGCTTGACCTTTCCTTCCTTCCTGTCTGTCTTCCTCTTTGCCTGTCTCTCTCCTTCTTATTTTTCACCCTTTCTGGTTTCCTTTCCTCTCTATCTCTCTCTCTCACTCCTCCGCATCTCTCTCACTGCTGAGTCGACCAACCTCCTTCCACTCGCTGCCTTCTACAAGCCAAAATGGCTTTTTTCTTGCGCTCTGAATTTTTCCATCGTCTAGGCTTAAAAAAGGCCCTCAATGTTGGTTTCCTTGTCCTGTTTTTATTCTTTTGTGTACTGTATTTTTAATATTGTATTTTATTTTGTATTTGGATTTTATTTTGTATTTTTATTGTATTGCTTTTACGTCCTGTTCTTGTCTCATTTCTTTTCTTTCCTTGTTTTTACCCCTCTGCAAAGGAATTTTATTTAATTCTTTCGCAGGAAGACCTTGTTCGGCGGGTCGTGTTCTGTACTTACCTTCGAAACACATATGGAGTCGAACCAGGGACAGCTGATGAAGGGGAATATTCCTTGTATTGTTTGTCTTTTACTCTGTTTTTTCGTTGTTAAAAAAATTCCGTTTCCATGTTTGTTTTTATGTTTTCGTTTTTCGTTGAGTTCTACGTCCATTTGTGGTGTCCTGTACTCATATATATATATATGCATGTATATATACACGTAGATGTAGGTACGTACATATATGTATGTATGTATGCATATATTTTATTTATTAAATTATTGTATGACTGAGCGCCCTCGCGTCGTTTCGTTTCGTTCCTTTCGTTTTCTCCAAGTAAGTTTTTATTTATAATTATGACGCGAAACTCTGTAACCCTTTGCTTGACCTTTCCTTCCTTCCTGTCTGTCTTCCTCTTTGCCTGTCTCTCTCCTTCTTATTTTTCACCCTTTCTGGTTTCCTTTCCTCTCTATCTCTCTCTCTCACTCCTCCGCATCTCTCTCACTGCTGAGTCGACCAACCTCCTTCCACTCGCTGCCTTCTACAAGCCAAAATGGCTTTTTTCTTGCGCTCTGAATTTTTCCATCGTCTAGGCTTAAAAAAAGGCCCTCAATGTTGGTTTCCTTGTCCTGTTTTTATTCTTTTTGTGTACTGTATTTTTAATATTGTATTTTATTTTGTATTTGGATTTTATTTGTATTTTTATTTGTATTGCTTTTACGTCCTGTTCTTGTCTCATTTCTTTTCTTTCCTTGTTTTTACCCCTCTGCAAAGGAATTTTATTTAATTCTTTCGCAGGAAGACCTTGTTCGGCGGGTCGTGTTCTGTACTTACCTTCGAAACACATATGGAGTCGAACCAGGGACAGCTGATGAAGGGGAATATTCCTTGTATTGTTTGTCTTTTACTCTGTTTTTTCGTTGTTAAAAAAATTCCGTTTCCATGTTTGTTTTTATGTTTTCGTTTTTCGTTGAGTTCTACGTCCATTTGTGGTGTCCTGTACTCATATATATATATATGCATGTATATATACACGTAGATGTAGGTACGTACATATATGTATGTATGTATGCATATATTTTATTTATTCAATTATATATATGTATACAACGGGCTTCTTTCAGTTTCCGTTTATCAAAACCACTCACAAGGCTTTGGGTGGCCCGAGGCTATAGTAGAAGACACTTGCCTAAGGTGTCACACAGAGGGACTAAACCCGGAACCATGTGGCTGGTAAGCAAGCTACTTACCACACATGAAGATTTTTTCTTAATATATAGTAATCTCATTATACTGAACTGAAACATGAGTTTCATGCATCAGCAACGATATTTGACCTGATTTGGCCTAAATGCTTACTTCAGTAATCAAGCTGGCATGGATCTTATCCAATCTCAGAAATATAGATCTTAACTACTAACCTTCTAGGGTCGCCTAGAACTCGACCCGTTCTCCTCAATAAAGGTTATACATTGATTCTGATTCGGGACTAATAGGATGAATATTATGACAGTATTAGCAGCCGCGTAACGCACAAGATATTCATTTAATATTATTTTGAGTGATGACAAAAATCAAATCCGGTTTTTAAATCACCAAATCCCAGGAGTATATTATCTTACACTTATCCATTAGTTGAAAGCATCACCGAGCAAGAACGCACTTTCTTTTTGTTACATGCTGCGTCCACTGCATTTAATTGGGCTGGCTGATGTCTTAGATTTTTATTTCCAGCCTTTGTAAATGTTCAAATGTTTCTTCTTCTTCTTCTTCTTCTTCTTCTTCTTCTTCTTCTTCTTCTTCTTCTTCTTCTTCTTCTTCTTCTTCTCTTCTTCTTCTTCTTCTTCTTCTTCTTCTTCTTCTTCTTCTTCCAATCAGGACTCACGCCATTAGCCCCAAAGAATAGTTTCTAATTCGAGCCTACTCTAAGCTACTAAGAATGCGTGTGGCAACTTGAAGATCCACGCACCACAGGCGATAGACTGGCTGTTGCCAAGGGCGCGAAAGCTACGTTATTATCCTCATTTCGTAAACGGTGGCTTTTAACGGCTGGCGAGCTGAACCATCCTGGGGTACAGAGGATTCTCAATCTAGACTAGGGTCTGAAAGTTTATCACACCATATTTGGCTACACCATGTTTCCTCTGTTTTGTGCAGAAGTAGGAAGAAAGAGTGAGAGAAAGTTGTGGTGAAAGAGTACAGCGGGGTTCACCACCACCACCACTATCACCCCGCCGGAGCCTTCTGGGTCGTAAGGGTTTTTGCACAATAAAAACTCACATTGCCCGGTCTGGGAATCGAAACCGCGTTCTTACGACCGCGAGTCCGCTGCACTAACTACTGGGCCATTACTCCTCCACTAGTGTTGTTGCTGCTCTTGCTATTGTGGCCGTTTTATTCTTTCTGCTGCTGTTAATGATATATTTTCATTTCACTTCGAAACAATTCAAAAATCAATTTTATAAGGTTTTCAGTGTGCAATTTCTCTGTGCCTTTAATTATCGCTTTCGTTTCTTTTTTCAAAATTTTATTTTGATAATTTAGAACGTAATTTCGGAGAGAAAGTATTTATGTTACAGTTACAATTATGAAAAATAGCATTTCACTCAAATTTTGGGCAACTGTCTTTCAAAAGCAAGGAAATATTTGAAATAACTGTTCATCATAAAATGGCAGCAGTTTCTTCTACCCCAGGTAATGGTGTACACGTCGAATGCACGTCTAAAGCACGTCGAATGTTCTTAATTATCAAAATAAATTAAAATGAATATCCTACTTTAATCCAGGAAATAAATATCTTCTTATTTGGGTTGTGCAACGTGATATTTGTCATCATCATCGTCATCATCATTATTAGCAGTATCAGCAGCAGCAGCAGCAGCAGCTACAATGACATCAGCATCAGCAACATCACCAGCATCTGCAGTAACAACAATATCAACAACTTTACAATTGTTAACAATTGTAATGATGAAAATAATGCTGATGTTGATTGTAAAAATAATAATTATTAATAATAATATAACAATAATGATAAAAATAACCATAATAATAGAAAAATAAAATAATAAAGATACTACTACTACTACTACTACTACTACTACTACTACTACTACTACTACTACTAATAATAATAATAATAATAATAATAATAATAAGGATAATAATAATAATAATAAGGATAATAATAATAGTAATATATTAATTAGGTCATGTTGAAACGTGCGCTAATCGCAGATACAATTGCATTATGAAAATAAAAACATGCTAATGTGACAAAAATATTAAAATATAAAACGTTAGGCCCATATTTCTCGTACACCCTTAAACACACACGAACGCAGAAACTTACATGTACTTACACATACTTGTACGTGTCTGTGTGTAGATATACACGCATATATCGAGGCATTCACTTACACGCATACGCAAGCGTACGCACTTCGCCGAAATCCACATTTAATTTTAAAATAAATATAACGCCTGTAAGTTTAAAAATCAATTAAAAATAATGTTTATTAATTTTTAATCATACATTCCTCTACAGGCACATATAAACACACTAAAGCTAACGCAAATTCAAATTTACACAGAAACACACATTCATACATATGTGTGTGTATACTTGTCTGACCATACTTGTATATGCATAAATACATGCAAAATGCATATATATATATATATATATATATAATATATATATATATATATATATATATATATATATGCGTAAAGACGTACCTGTCTATTATCGTATGCATATATGCCTGCAAAGCTATATATATATATATATATATATATATATATATGAATTCGTGGCACTTTTATTATAGTAATATTTGTTCTCATTTGAATGTTATGGGAATAAAATTTCCCTTTGATTTATTTTGTTTATATCAAAATTATATTTTTCTTTTCCCCGTCATATCATTAATTATATTATAACTAATCATGTTGTATAAATAATTCCCTTATGCATATATGTTATGATCAAAGGTAAACTAAATGCGTGTGCATGTATACATTAACGTCGCTTCTTTCCATACTATATAGATACATATACAGACGCTTAAATCTATTTACAATCGTAAAGTGGGCAAAGAATCACACCAAATACAGAGACAGGCACACACAAGTACGTAAATATATTTAAAAATACAAACATAACGGAGGTGAATAACATACGCACAACACATACTATAATATGTTGGAACCAATATTTTATTACATGTAGCTTAAAGCTAATATTATTTCAAGAAATATTGAAAGGTTTCTCACGAGTTATGTTCACAGACAGCGGTAAGGTTAAGAAAGGTAAAGCTAAAAATTTTTACCATTAAGACTATTCTGGAGAGGCCTGAATAAGTGGAAATCCGAAGGAGCAGCATCTGGTGAATATGGAGGGTAGGGTAACTAATCCCAGCCGAGCTGCAGCAATTTTTGTCTGGTTCCCAAAGCATCAAGTGCCGAAAATGGACTTCCTTATCTTCCATTTTAAAGGGTTACAGAATTTACACATATTATAGGAACATAGGACTTATTCATTGTAAGCCTTATACTTATTTTATTGGTCCATTTTGCCGAACAACTAAGTTACTGGAACGTAAATACACCAACATCGGTTGAGACGTGATGGTAGGGAAACAAACACAGACACAAATACATACATACTTGCATAATACAATATATATATATATAACGGGAAGCTTTATGAAAATAGACAAAAGACGAAGGCAGGTGGAAAACAAAAAAACAATTGTATTAGTATGGCGCTCAGGAAATATAAATAAAACAAGTCTTTAACGTTTCGAGCCTACGCTCTTCAACAGAAAGATACACAGAGAGAAAAAAACACAGAAAGAAGGAGAGAAAAAAATGCGTGCAGTAACTAACGAACCAACATGGCGATCTGATTTCGGCCAGAAGTCAAAGATCAAACATGAGACGCGAGACCGAAATTAGGGGAGATAATAGGGTTGAGTGACCAGCTCCAACATAAGGATGTGTGTGTGTGTGTGTGTGTGTATGAGAAAGTATTAGTGCGTATGAGAGGTCTGGACGTGTGTATGTATAGGGTTGGTGTATGTATTAGTATGTATTAGTATGTATAAGGGTGTGTGTGTGTGTATGAGAGAGTATTAGTGCGTATGAGAGGTCTGGACGTGTGTATGTATAGGGTTGGTGTATGTATTAGTATGTATTAGTACGTATTAATATGTATAAGGGTGTGTGTGTGTATGAGAGAGTATTAGTGCGTATGCGAGGTCTGGACGTGTGTATGTATAGGGTTGGTGTATGTATTAGTATGGCACATCATATATGATGTGATGTGTAAAGTCGTGTGGTGTAGTGTGGAGAGAGAAGAGGGGGAGGGGGGAGAAGAGGGGGAGGGGGAGGGGGAGGGGAGAGAGGGGAGGGGGGAAGGAAGGGGAGGAGGAAAGAGGGAGAGGGGGAGAGAGAAGGGGAGTGAGGGAGCAGAGGGAAGGGGAAGAGGGAAGGAGGGAGGGAGAAAGAGGGAAGAAGGGAAGGGGAGTAGGGGTGAAAGGATGAAGGACTGAAGAAGTAGGGGTCGGGGGGAAAGGTAGGTGAGGAGGGGGAGAGGGGGGTTAGATGAGGAGGGGGGGGGGGGGGGAGAGTTGAGACCAAATGGCGTATAAGAGCGAAGAGAGAAGATTAATTCCAGTTCACGGCGCAAACGGGAATCCGGATGGCCTCTGTGTAAGGACAAACCGAACACAGATAGGTGTTGCAAGGAGTGACCGGTGGAGCAGAAATGGCGAGAGACCGGTGTGTCGTTCGCAAGGTGGATGTCACGAAGGTGTTCCGCGAACCGGTCAGCCAAGCGGCGTCCCGTTTGTCCGATGTACAAGGAATGGCAGAGAGAGCAAGAGACGCAATAGATAATATTGCTGGAGGTGCAGGTGAAGGAGTGGATGATGGGATAGGGTCGATGATGGGTGCTAGTGAGGAGGGTGGTGTTGGAGAGGTAAGGGCAAGTGCGGCAACGTGGGGGGGAGCAGATTTTATCTAGTTTCAGCTCACGAGCTGTGGCCATGCTGGGGCACCGCCATTAAATATATATACACGACGGGTTTCTTTCAGTTTTCCTCTACCAAATACACTCGCAAGGCTTTAGTCGGCCTGAGACTATAGCAGAGGACAATTGCCCAAGGTGCCTCGCTGTGAGACTGAACCTGGAACTATGTAACCGGGAGGTAAGCTTCTTATTTCTTTATTGCCTAGATGGGGCTAAATATAGAGGGGGAAATCAAGAACTGACAAAGAGGGATTAAATCGATTAGATCGACTCCAGTGCGTAATTGGCACTTAATTCAGCGACCCCGAAAGGATGAAAGGCAAATCGACCACGGCGGAATTTGAACTCAGAACGTAGCGGCAGATGAAATACTGCTAAGCATTTCGCCCGGCGTGCTAACGTGTCTGCCAGCGCGCCACTACTATGGAGGTAAGCTTCTTACCACACGCCCACTCCTGCGCCTATATTTATGAATTTTTTCAACTCAATGCATAATAGGTATGAGCTATTTATGAAAACAAACACCCATCCGAAGAACAATTACGAAAAAGGTTATTGCACTTGTTTTATCTGCATTTTGAGAGGAATGAGAATATTGTATAAAGGCTACTTTATACAAATAGCTTTAACTGAAATCTACAGATTTATTCTGTAGTACATTATAGTTTCATAGAATGACACTTCAAAAGCATCTGTAATGAAAATGAACAAATTGACATAAATGCATTATTTATGCAATTCGGAGTATACGATCTAATAATTGTTAAATATTAATCACTGTGTACTGTGTAGTAAAGTCGGCAGTTAAGAAAAGCGTATGTTGTTGGTATTTAAGCTTTCATTAAGATTGGAGCTGGTACAAATTATCTTTTTGTCGAAGGAAAGTGAGATTTTGTAAAGCTTCATGCATTTGTTAAACAATTATTGAATATTAGATTGCAGATAATTCACTGTTGTAGAGTGTATATCTGTGTATATTATAGACATTACGTGCTCTTTTGTGTTGTACACACGTTTGCTGGGTAAATGGGGTGTAGGAGTGGCTGTGTGATAAGTAGCTTGCTTACCAACCACATGGTTCCAGGTTCAGTCCCACTGCGTGACACCTTGGGCAAGTGTCTTCTACTATAGCCTCAGCCCGACCAAAGCCTTGTGAGTGGATTTGTTAGACGGAAACTGAAAGAAGCCCGTCGTATATATGTATATAGAGATATGTATGTGTGTGTATATATTTGTGTCTGCATTTATCTCCCACAACATCGCTTGACAATTGATGCTGGTGTGTTTACATCCTCGTAGCTTAGCGGTTCGGCAAAAGTGACCGATAGATTAACTATTAGGCTTAGAAAGAATAAATCCCTGGGGCGATTTGCTCGACTAAAGGTGGTGCTCCTGCATAGCCACAGTTATATGACTGAAACAAGTAAAAGACTAGAGTAAAGAGTATGTACACATATGTATACATACGCGCGCGCACGACGCACACACACGCATACACACACAAGCGTATGCATTATTCATAAGAATATTGCCGTGTCTTCGAAGTTTCGGCCATCTATGCCATCACTGGAGTGCGATGCATTAAAGTTAAACTTGGCTTTATATAGTTTCTAACTTAGATTAGAAAAACGAACTCCCAGATAGAAAAATAGAAACCAACAATATTTACACCTACCCACATCCTCTTGTGTACATCAAAGCCGGCGATAAACGAATAGCAGTACTAACAAACACCATGACATGACAGACAAATAACCCTCATCTTCCAAATACAAGATCAAGGATCCCAAATAACAAGATCAACTAAAGTAACTGAGCTGCAAAACATTCCACCAACTCATATTTCTTTGTGAACCCTTAAAACATTCCATTATGAAAAATATGGCACACCAAATTACTAGGTTTTAAATACTGGACTATATTATGAACCTTTGACCTTTACATTGTCAAAGCAATGGATTATATTCAATAAAAAATATATAACACAACCTATTGGCTAATATTAGACCTACCTATATCCTTTTCGAAAACCACCAAATAAGCAATCTCAAAACCCCATTAGAACACACCTAAACATACCTGATTTTACCTGCTTACAATCCCAAATTTAATGAATAAAACTTCTCCACAACATCTCACTACCACTACCCACCTATAACCCAATTATTACCTCTCCATTGAAACCTTCATACCCCAGGAAGATTCTTAACTCAAGAGAGTCTATATAAAGACAAGATTAACCTCATAGCATCGCAGTCCGGTGATGGCTAACCTGAGTGAAACATCGAAGTCACTAGCAATATTTAGGAATAATAAAAGTGTATTCTTCAGAAGTACAGAGTAACTGAACACAAAATCGATCATTAATATATATGCATGTATTTATATGTATATATATATTTATAATTCTGTAAATAATAATAATAAAATTTTATAAGCTTAAAGCTTATAAGAGATCACTACACAATGACTAAAGAAAATAGTCTAGATATGGGGCATATAAGCCCCCGTGAGAAAAAGTAGTTTTTTTCTGTTCACGTGGGATATATTGTATAAGCACACACATATATATATGTATCTATATATATAGATACATATATATATATATATAAATACATACACACACACACACACATTCACATACACATACACACACACACACACACACACACACACACACATATATATATATATATATATAAAGTAGGGGCGGGCATGTAGCATCGTGATATATAGGTAAAAATTTATGCAGAGAGCTTTAAATTGAAAAGTAACTCAACAACCTTTATATATCTCATCTTAGATGCGAATGAGATCCATGTCTTCTAATCCTGAAGCAGATGGGGACCCGGGGGTGTGCGTATGAGTGGTGCTGGAAGAAGTGCGTTTTTTAAAGTCACCGGAAGTAGAAGGAAAGGAGAATGTGCTTTCTGGGTCAGGATAGTGTGAAGACGGTCGGTATGTGTGTGGTGGTGGTGTGCCTGTGTGCTAACGTGTGCATGCATTGTAGCGTATGTGTGAGGCAGCAATTGCGTATTTCTGATGTATGTGGTTGTGTGTGTGTGTGTGGTGGTAACTGTGTGTGGCTGCGTTTTGTTTGTGTGGTAAAGTGTATGTGTGGTATAAACTCTGTGTGTATGAATGGGTGGTTGTGGCTTTGTATGTGTGTGGGCACATGTGTATAGGTGGGTGTGTGTTTCTCTCTCTGAGTCTCACTATTCTGTCTCTGTACCTCTCTCTGTATGTATGTGTATGTATTCGTGTGTGTGTGTGATGTGTGTATGCACATGTGTATGGGTACGTGTGTATGTGTGTGTCTGTCTCTCTATGTCTCTCGCTCAGTCTCTCTCTCTCTCTGTCTTTCTCTGTCTCTCTCTCTGTCTCTGTCTCTCTCTGTCTCTCTCTTTCTCTGCCTCTGTGTACACATGTGTCTGTGCACGTGTAAGGGTGCGTATGCGTGTACAGAGAGAGAGAGAGAGAGAGAGAGAGAGAAATATTCGAGAATGTGTGTATCTGCGTGTATATGTGTGTGCACGCATGCGTGTCTGTGTGTGTATGAGTGTGTGTACGGGCACTGTTCACTACAAGTTCTACTAGGATTGTTTGTTAGCAGACGGTCTCAGTTACCAGCTTCTTCGGCTGGTGTACCACGATAATAATTACATAGTTTTCAAAGTTCGGCTTATGAGGATACCTGAGACATTGTCTTACACATGCTCATCACATGATCGAACAATGTTTTCCGAAACATAGTTAATTACATTTATATCTGACCTGTGTAATTTATTTTCCTGATCTCTGAACCGTTCTTTGTCTTACCGCGAAGAGTTTTTACAAAAGTATGTGGTAATTCGACAACTGATTAGACTCGCTGAAACGTGCAACACGGGACGCTTGGAAGATTAATTTTAGATAGATAAACACATCCTCGCACACATCCTCGCACACATCCTCGCATACATCTACACACAAGCAACCACTCACACACGCACGCCCACACACATGTATAAATAAATTGGTAGTTACAGACTAGCAATTTCAAATGCATATATATACATACACATATACAAAAATACATAGATACACACACACATATATATATCTGTGGGTGTATGTACGTGTGTGTATAAATATATACTCTCGTGTATGGATGTATGTGCGTGTTTAGTTTTATACGCATACACATATTGTATATGTATGCGTATATATCGATTTAGCTACATCTATGTATATCGGTATATATGTATGTATGTGTTTCTCTCTCATTCTCTGTCTGTCTGTATATATTTATATATATATATATATATATATATATATATATATATATAGAGAGAGAGAGAGAGAGAGAGGGGAGACAGAGAGAGAGAGAGAGACAGTGAGAGAAAGAGAAAGAGAGAAGGGGCAGAGAGAGAGAAAGAGGGGGAGAGCGTAGGAGTCAGATTATGACCATATCTGTCTATACGAGTGAGAATTAATGTAGTAGAGAGAAAAGGTGGTTAAATTGACAGAAATGGACAGAGACGTGGATATAGCGACAGAGGAGGTGTAAGGAGGGAATGAATGATGAGAATTTTTCCAGACTATGTAAGTTATAGAAAGCACTAATTTTGACAATTATGTAATACTGTAAACGATGTTATTTTAAACGCACTTATTAATTAAAATCAGAAATTCATTAGTTCCAGAAATGTCTGTGTGTATATGAGTCTACGTGTGTGAGCGTGTGTATGTTTGTGTTAGTCAGTCTGTCTATTGGTGTGTATGCATACGTGTCAAATTCTGTATATGTATTTATGTGTATGTTTGTGCTGTGATGGGAGCACATGTTTCTAAGAGATTTTCTATGTATTCGTTTGAGTTTAAGTGCGTGTGTCGACCAAAATAAAACTACATCTGGTTAAAGCAATTTCTTATTTTAGCAAGATAATTATACATTTACACGTGTTTCACTAGTATGCCATGTACCAAACATTGCATGGACGATCGAATAATACCCTTGTAACGCAAGATCTTAGTTGTTAACGTCGGCAGTTGGTAGACTGAGCGAAGATGTGACCTTGGTAAACATAAATGAATTAAATTATATTCTGAGCTTCTGAAGAGCTGGTTTTATAAGTGGATTACGCAATCCACTATATTACGATTTTTGTATGATACTCACGTAGTAAATTAGTGAATTTGTACGTTATAATAATAATAATGATGATGATGATGATGTTAATAATAATAATAATAATATAATAATAATAATAATAATAATAATAATAATAATAACTATTTAATATCTGATTGAAAGATGGGTACAAACGGATTTTCATGGTGTCCTAAACAAAGTTTAACGGGTATGGTGTATAATTCCAAATGAGCACTTAAACACAGTCACACACACACACACACATACACACAAAATTAAATAACAGCGCTCACACACTAGGGAAAAATCTTCCCAAAACAGTTAGTAACATCTTAAAATATTTTAGACATTTTAAAAGTCATAGAATAATAATAAAATTATATAATTAAGTTACAACATAATTAAAAAATCTCCTTTTGTCAAAAACCGTAGACTCATATATATATATATATATGTACACTGTTGTTTCTGGGGAGAGTAATTTTCTTTTTGTGGCTTATAATATAAAACACTCACCGGTAAAAATTCAACTTTTTTTCTTACTTTTATTTTCCTAAAATTTTCTTTGCGTCTTGCAACCTTTCCAATAGTTTTGACTCTGTCCGTTATTTACACTGCGTTCCCTCTTTTGTTTGCTTGTGCGCATGTGTGTGGGTCAGTGTATGTGTTTGTGTGTACCTATACATGCATGCATGTACGTATGTATGTATGTATGTGTGCGTATGCATCTGTATATATGTATGTATGTGTGTGGGTCTGTATGTACGTATCCTGCATATTTATGTGCTTGCATGTCCGTGTTTGTGTATTTTCTATGTATGTGTGTGTGAGCATGTGCTTGTATATGTATGCACCTCTGT
>NC_043002.1:65010222-65017722 GCF_006345805.1 Octopus sinensis | reverse complement strand
CTCATATAAAACAAAGCAACGAAAATGTAAAAAATAATAATAATAAATGCCCTGATGCAGTACCAGGCAGAGGCTCTCATCGCTTCTGATCTTAATTGATTGGAAGTGTTATCATGTACATTGTTTTGTCTTGGTATAAAAGATGGGCTACAGCAAATAATCTGCTCAGTACCACACATTTGCTTGTCAGTTGTTTGACCTTAACCAGTTGACCATATCCTTTAGCGGCTGACAATGATATATGCATCTCTGATCAAGAGCAGAAATAGTGGGGGAGCATCATAGCCATGTGTTGAGATGAATTCTTTGGGATTTGAATAATTCCCCTCTGGACACATGGGTATTTTGTTCATCAACCTTAAACAACACTTATTCAGGGACCTTTTGAGCGCTGTTCATCTTGATATGAGATCGCCATGCCGCGCACATATGGTTGTGACAACACGGGACAAATATTATGTGGGTTTACATGAAAGTCGTGTTATTTGTTTGTCAGTTGCTTATCCTTAACCAGTTGAGCATGTCCCATGGTGGCTGACGATATGTGCATATCCTATCAGATCACGAGCAGAAGTAGTTGGAGAGCAGCATAGCCATGTGTTGGGAGGAATACTTTGGGGCTTGATGAATTCACCTCTGGAAACATGGAGGTTTTGTTCAACATCCCTGAACAACCCTTATTTAGGGAACTTTTCATCCGGATGGACTATTCGACCAGAAAAAAATTCTAACTGGGTTCCACCTGCAACGTCATGCGATCACCATGACGCGCACCCATAGTTGTGATGCACGCGTGAGCTGTTCAATACCAGTGAACTAAGATAACACCCCTTATTTTTCGAGCACCATCTGCAGGATTCGAGCGGATCCAAGCGGTGCTGTTTTCTCCAAGTGCTCCACCATTATTGCAGCCCCTATTTGTTTCATGTACATCTCGAGATTTTTACTCACTGTTACCATGGCACCCACAATGATTGGTACTACTACCACTTTTTTCATTGACCACAAGTGCTTACCCTCCCACTCTAACCTGTCATATATATCCAATTTTTTTCTTCCTTATCGCATACGTTATCGTCAGCTGGACATGATATATCTATGATTCAGCATCGTTTGCTTTCTTTCTCAATTAACAATATGTCTGGTTATCTATTCTCTATCTCATGGTCGCAATGAATCATAAAATCCCATAGGATCTTTGCATTATCATTTTCGATACCTTCGGGTTTATGTCCGTACCAATGTTTGCTCTTTCAAGTCCATACTTGTTGCAAAGTGTCCAATGGTCAATACTTGTTATGTTGTCATGACGCCTAGTATATTCTTTCTGGTCTATCATCATCATCATTATTATTATTATTTTTTTTTTTTCTTCTTTCAAATTTGCTTCCATTTCTTGCCGAGTGTCTTCCCGACTCCTAGGGCAAAGAAACTCATAGTATACATTGGTAGGCCATTACACCAAACTCAATAGTTCGTTCATTTTTATTTATTTATTTTTTTTTTTAAGTTAAATTAAAATACATGAGCAGCAACAATTCTCACATCGACAATGCTCTTCTCAATACATGTGATGTACCAGTTAAGACAATCTTTTGCACTTCTTGCAGGGATGGTAAGCCAGGGATCATTATCATATAATTTTCGGTTCCCTTCTTGATCATTCCTAGTGCTCCTACGATCACTGGTATTGTAACCACCTTGAGATGCCACATTTTCTCAATTTCAATGAGTAGGTCTTTATATTTTCTGAGCTTGTCAAACTCTTTCGCTGAGATATTATGATCACAGGGGATGCTCATGTCGATCAATAAGCAAACTTTATTGTTTTGGTCTTTCACAACAATATCTGGTTTATTGGCCTTGATGGTTCGGTCTGTATGTACTGGAAAGTCCCACAGAATGGTTACATTTTCTCCTTCAGTTACAGCCTCAGGGTGGTGATTATACCACTTGTCGGCAGTTTTGATATTGTAATGCCGACTTATTAGCCAGTGTAGATATTGGCCAACTCTGTCATGTCTTAATTTATACTCCACTGGTGCTAAGACTTTACATCCAGAGATTAGATGGTCCACTGTTTGAATCATGTCGTTGCAGAATCGGCATTTTGGGTCTGCTCCATTTTTCACTGGTAGTTCCGGGTTAATAGGCTTTGATCTTGAGCAGCCAGGATGAAACCTTCTCTCTCTGCTTTTAGCCCTGAGCTCCGTAGCCACTGATGGGTTTACTTCTGGTCAACATCAGCTTGTTTGCTGCGGGTCACATATTTGCCGTGCAGAGGTTTCTCCTCCCACCTATCAGCCAATTGCTCGTGCGCTTTTTTCGTTGCCATCATTTTCACCTTCTTTGCAACAATAGTTGCCGTACTTCCCTCGGGTTGTTCAGTTTGGGTATCCTGCACGAGATCAATAGCAATTTTTTGCTTTCCTTTATGATAGAATGAAGCTTCTTTCGCCTCTCGTGATTTTCACGAGCTTTAGCATCCAGTCATTCGATATTTCGAGATATTTGGCCAGTCCAATGGTGGTTGTTTTGTAAGCTAGTTCAAATTGGATCAGGCCTCGACCTCCTTGGGCTCTGGGAAGGTAAAGGCGATCTACGTCTGCCTTTGGAGGTGCATCCTATTACAACTCAGCAGCTTGCGTATTTTCCTATCTATATTCTTTACTTCACTCATATTCCAGTTCAACACATTGTAGCTATAAGTAACAACTGGAACTGCTAAGGAATTTATAGCTAACACCTTGTTACGTGCATTTAGTTCAGATTTCAGGACTGCACGAACTCTCCTATAACATTCCTTCCTGATCTTCTCTTTCATGCTTGCATGCTGAATACCAGAGCCTTCATTTATCCCTAAATATTTGTATGTTTGTTCTTGCTCAAGCTCTCTTATGACTGTGTCAACATCTAACACGACTGAATTTGTGGTCTTCACTTTCCCTTTCTGGAAAGTGGCCTTGGCACACTTCTCAAGTCCAAACTCCATCCCGATATCATCGCTGAATGCTTTCACGGTGCGCAATAGGCCTTCAAGTTCATTATTGTCTTTACCATAAAGTTTTAAGTCATCCATATAAAATAGATGGCTTATTTTTTTATTGGCAATTTTATACCCATACCCTGTTCTGTTTAATTCACTTGTAAGGGGTATTAGGGCTATGCAGAATATTAAAGGTGAAAGTGAGTCACCTTGAAAAATTCCACAGTTGATGTTTATATTTTCTGAGGTAAGTACTCCATTAGAGTGTTATAATTGGAGATTCGTATTCCACAACGACATATTGTGCTTCAGGAAGTTTGAAATCACAGGGGAAATTTTGAAGATGTCCAGCGATCTCAAGATCCATGGATGCGGTATACTGTCGAAGGCCTTTTTATAATCAATCCATGCGGTGCTGAGATTTCTGCGCTTGTTGTGACAGTTCTCAAGGATCCGTAAGAGCCTCGGCGGCACCCTTTTTGTTCAATGGGGAAAATATCGTTCTTCTCCATGAATGCATATGTTTTCTCCGCCAGGATAGATGTTAGGATTTTATACGTGGTGGATAGACAGGTTATAGGCCGATAGTTTTTTGGAAGGTTGGTTTCGTTATTCTTTGGGAGTAGGTAAGTAATGCCACTTGCTAACCATTCTGGTGTTTTCTTTGGGTCTCTCATAATTCCATTGAGCAGCTGAACTAGCTTACCGTGTGCGCATGGGAGTGATGGGAGCTAGAAATTCGGCACCCTATCTTTACCGGGGGATTTCCAATTATGGGCCTTCGTGAGTGCCTTTCTTAGGTCTGCTATTGTGATGTCTTCCCATGCTTGTTGTTGTAAATTTTGGTAGGATCCTTCAGTTTGTATAATCCAGTCAGCATTTATGTCGTACGTCTTCTTGTCACTCCAAATCCTTTTCCAAAAGTTTTGAACTTCTTCCATGGGAGGGGGGTCTTTAACGGTTACTTTCTCCTTTCCTATTTCTCTGTAGAATTTTTTGGCATTGGATGTGAACCGCTTATTTTGCTTGTAAAACTTGTTTCTCTTCTCAAATCTTCGTATTCTTTGGGCTTTTGCTTGGACTTTTTGTTTCAGCGTTTCTTTTATTGATATCAGTTTTTCTCTTGGTGAGGATCCAAATTTTCTCTTCATCTTTCTTCCTGTTCTGGATCTTACATAATTTCCACATATTAGTTCATTTAATATTGATATTTCCCCTCTCATAAATTCGATCTCTTTTTCAATTTTACTTCTCCAGGTTTGACTTCTTCCCAGGTTTTGTTTTCTTTGTTTTTTCGGGGGCATACAGCTGGTTTCAATTGCCCTAGCAGAAGCGTAAATAATTTCATTTAACTCAGTAAAATCATGTTTTAATTCTCGTATTATTTCATTTGTTACATAGTTGCCAATTTGGATTTGTTTTTTATTTTGGTTTGTATTTGAGAGTTTATGAAGTGGTTCTCTATCATTCATACTTGTATGTCTTACAACTTCAAGCGTATTCAGGATTTTCTGCCTCATTTCTGCCATAGACTCTCTGTGTTCTTCAGCAAATGCGAGATCTTCAGTTACTGTTGTTTTTTCGTTTTCCTGGCTATCTTTAACAGGTACAATAGAATTTCTTGTATCTTCAGGCCTTTGCGTACTTTGGTCAGATGGCAGTCTTTCAATTAAGCCTCGTGGCGGGCTATACTGTTCATCTGATTCTTCATTTCCTTTGTGTCTTATATTTACGTCATTTTCCATTGCGTGCTTGATCGCGCTTATTTCACTGTCTGTGAGTCTGTTATTTCTAAGGATATCCCTCCTCACATTTGCTAATTTGTTCTCGTCCAAATAGGGCTTACTGTCTTGATTCCGTGTTCTCCATATACTGTAAGAGTTTGCGGTGTGTCTCTCTTGAGATGGCCTACCTAATGCATAGTAATAAGCGTATATTACTTCTTTATACTCTTCTCGGGTCCATTTGTTCCGCTTACTATTTTCTTTCTGTGGTGGTTGTGGTGGTGAACTTGGAGGGCTCGAGTTGTGGGATTTCCCGTTCAAGTGACCATCCATGTCCGTATTCGGAGAAGAGTTTGTGCCAGTTGATGACTTTTCGATCCCAGGCTGACTCTTCCCTGGGGGACGCGCTTCCAGATTAACCATAGGACAAGCGATTTGGTATACTGATTTAGTTTTCCTTTTAGTTTCCAAAAACATTTTGGTGCTACGATAATGTTATCATTTTTTAGCTTTGATTGGCTCGTGGGGAGACGGCCATCATTGCCGTTACAATTATAATCGTACCATTATAGCAGCCGTAGTCGGCTTATTATTGTTATCATCACCACTATCATCATTATCACCACCATTACCATCATCGTTATCATCATCACCATCACCATCACCACCATCATCATCAATGATATTGTTTTATGTGTAGTCACAGCAGTATCTTATTATTGTTATTTTTGTTTCTTTATCATTATCACCATCACAGTAGCGTCTGTCTGTCTCGTTGGCTGGCTTGGTGGTTGGCTGGCTGACTGTCTTCAACGCCAGAGTTCTTGCCTGTCAAATAATACTTTCATATTTGGTTAACAATAGAACGGAGGTGAGGTTTGTGTTGGTTGAACTCTTTGAGTGTGTGTGTGTGTGTGTGTGTAGATAGATAGATAGATTATCAGCACTATTACTATCATTATTATCATCATCACCATCAGTGATATTTAAAAAAATTTTTTTTTTAGGCGGGGTCCTGTCGGTCAAAAAAAGTTCAGATGTTTACTACTATTAGGCTTATGAAAAATTAAGGAAGGGCTGTTCTGTATTGTTTGTGAATAGAGAAGTTGTGTTCGACCAGAGAGAATCTTAGCATCATCATTTTTTTTTCCATGTGCGTTTGTGTTATTGCAATAAAAAGTGTTTGTATATTTCGTGTAAGGTATATTGTGGAGGTTGAAGTTGACTTTTCTAGAGATGTTGTATGTCCAGTTAGAAGAACAGGTGTGTTTTTACAATAAAAAGTATATGTTTACATTTATATTTGAATATTCTGGGAGGAAGCAAAGAAAAGTCAGATTTTCATAGAAAGTTTTAGGGTTTTGCAAGTCCACAAAAAGAAAAGAGTGATGTTTTTAGAGAGAAGAAAAAAAAAAAAAGGATGTTTACAGAGACAATTGTGGGTATCAAAGTTTTTAAAGCTGGTCGAATGTATGATTGAAAACTGTAGATATGTAAATTTGTAAATGTTCTTAACTTATTTTGAAGGGCTGTTCTGTATTATTTGTGAATAGAGAAGCTGTGTTCGACCAGAGAGAATCTTAGCATCATTATTTTTTCCATGTGCGTTTGTGTTATTGCAATAAAAAGTGTTTGCATATTTCGTGCAAGGTAATATTGTGGAGGTTGAAGTTGACCCCTCTAGAGATGTTTGTATGTCCAGTTAGAAGAACAGGTGTGTTTTTGCAAAAAAAAAAGTATATGTTTACATTTATATTTGAATATTCTGGGAGGAAGCAAAGAAAAGTCAGATTTTCATAGAAATTTTTAGGGTTTTGCAAGTCCACAAAAAGAAAAGCGTGATGTTTTTAGAGAGAAGAAGAAAAAAAAGAGGGTGCTTACAGAGGCAGTTGTGGGTATTAAAGTTTTTAAAGCCGATCGGATGTACGTTTGAAAGCTGCAGATATGTAAATTTGTAAATTTCTTAACCCACTTTGAAGAGAATTTCAAATACTCACGAGGTATTGTAGATGTTCCAGTCTTTGAGAGTTATTTTTCCCCGTTGCTAAACTGGCCCATATTAGTGTTTCTATGGCTTTCGGCCACCGAACTGTCAGAGCAGTGAGGAACACGTCCAGCTGCTGTCAAGGCTGGCGCTCAACTATTATTATTATTATTATTATTATTATTATTATTATTATTATTATTATTATTATTATTATTGTTATTATTATTATTGAGTGAGAGAGCAGTGCATGCCATAAAAGTGACACGGATAAAATATACGAAGCCCAGTATACCCATCATGACTACCCGTCTGATTAGGGTACACTAGGCACATGCATCACAACCATATGTGCGCGATATGGTGATCTCATATCAAGATAAACAGTGCATGACCTTGCAGGTGGGGCCACGTTTACATCCTTTCTGTTTGTTATCATCATCTTCTTCTTCTTCTCTTCTTCTTCTTCTTCTTCTTATTATTATTATTATTATTATTATTATTATTATTATTATTATTATTATTATTATTATTATTTTGTTGGGTATGATGGAAAGTGTCAGCCGTCCACAGCCAGCAGACAGGTGACATTATTATTATTATTATTATTATTATTATTATTATTATTATTATTATTATTATGAAAGACTCTCGGATAGTTCTTAATTACCGATTCTTTACTTGAAAGCAGGCAACAACAAATCACCAAAGGTTTTAAGTAGTGCCTTCTCTTGCGGCTCAAAGAGTCAGTACTCTCCTTAGAATGCGAGCTGTATCTAACAATGCTGTCTTCTGGATCACCTCGA
>NC_043002.1:64987722-65000222 GCF_006345805.1 Octopus sinensis | reverse complement strand
GCCAGTAATTTCAGGGGAGGAGGTAAGTCAATTACATCGACACCACTGTCCAACTGGTAGCTTTTTATCGACACCAAACGGGACGAAAGGCAAAGTCAACCGCGGCGGAATTTGAACTCACAGCGTTAAGATGGACGAAATGCCGCTATCTGGCCTGTTAAAGATTCCGCTTGCGCGCCATCTTAACAATTCGAAATAATATACTGATTTCAAGTTTTGGCACAAGGCCGGCAATTTCGGGAAGGGGTAAGTCGACTATATCAACCTCACTGTTCAAATGGCACCTATTTTATCGATCCCAAAGGGATGAAAAACATGGTTTACTTCTGCGCAATTTGAACTCAGAACGTAAATTCGCTAAGTATTTTGCCTGATCCCGTAACGATTATGTTACCTCGCCGCCTCAACACTTTAGCAAGCTAGAAGAATCGTTAGCACGCCGGACAAAACACTTAGCGGCATTTCATCCGTTTTACGTACTGAATTCAAATTACCCGAGGTTGACATTGCCTTTCATACTTTCAGGTTCGATAAGATAAGCACCAGTTGAGCATTGGGGCCGATGCCATCGACTTACACTCATCTCCAAACTTTCTGGCTTTGTTAAAACAATTTCAAACCAGTATATTACAATATGCAGGATATAACGATGAAATGTCATTCGTTTTTAAACAGAGATCTTCATATTTATTGATCTCTACATAAATATGTGTGGTTTTATTTGAAATCTAAAACGTCGTTAAACATCATGATGAGTATCCAAAGTTTTAACTTTTGATTGTCTTGAAGAGAGTAGCCTG
This sequence comes from Octopus sinensis, assembly GCF_006345805.1. Lineage (NCBI taxonomy): Eukaryota > Metazoa > Mollusca > Cephalopoda > Octopoda > Octopodidae > Octopus > Octopus sinensis. The sequence goes on along the minus strand of NC_043002.1, from coordinate 64,999,422 downwards.
GTGATAAAATATCTGAAATAATCCTCGAGCTCATGTGTATACGTAGGTAATTGCATACATACATACATACATACATACATACATACATACATACATACATACATACATACATATATACATACACTGAGCTGGTATATATATCACAGTATGTGTCTGTATAATGACTAACGCATACATTTCCACAACTCTCAACGGATTTTCTCCAAACTTTACACACACAGCACTTACGTTCCAATGCTCTATAACATTCCCCAGAGCTCCAACGCAAATGGACGTAAATGGACATAATTTTTTGTAGGTAGGGTCTTCCATACTTTTTAATCTTTTTATAAAATTGAAAGGATTTTGTCTATTTATTTTGACTGTCCATCTGCGCAGTGACACAGTCAGGAAACATGATTTGGAAGCTGTCATTTTGTTTTCATGTAACTAAATGTTTATGTTAATTTAAAAGACATCCAAATTCGTTGTATGTAAATAATTTTTTGTATGTAGGGCCATCCATACTTTTTTAATCTATATGGTCGCGTATTGGCATTAGAGAATAGTTTTTAGTGGTATCACATTTTCATTTATTATTTATTTATATGTTGTAATTCTGTATTGTTACTTAATATATTTTTTTTACATGTGCATTAGTGTGTATAGTTTGAGCTTTTTGTTAGAGAATATTATAAAAGTGAAAGGATTTTGTCTACTTATTTCAACTTTTTCCATATTTTCTCAATGCATTACAGAATATTTTTCAGTTGTTTTCACAGTTTTTGATTTATTATTTATTTACATGTTGTAATTGCGTATTATTACTTTTTTAAATTTATTTTTATATATGTGTATTGCTGTGTATTGTTTGAGTTTTGTGTTAGATAATATAAGAGTGAAACAAATTTGTCTATCTTTTCCGACTGTCCACCTGCGACGAGATTAAATTGACTAGCAACACTAGGCGATGAATATCCAATACCAAGCAATCATAATCTCCATATTTAAGCTCTATTAAACTTTGGCAAGCTTACCTTTGCCAATTCTGAGTTACCTGAAAGGTGATGTTCCGTTTCCTCCCCTCTATTTGTTAATATCTCTGTTTACCTGCCAATGCGTTGTTTTCTTTAAGGATGCTTGTTTAACGATCCATTATGATATTTCGACTGTTATCCATTGTTTCAAATACGTCTTAGCATTGGTACTCAAGCCTTTTTTAAACAATCACATATGATTCGTCCCAAAGATTCAATTTTTTTAAATAACAGTTTTGCTTCACATGGCAAAAGCTATAGGTATGTTTCAGAAAGCTCCATACACATTTCACTGTATGCGGCGCGGCATTCGCTGTTACGTTATGCGCAGGCTGTGAGGGAAGAAAGAATAAAGGGACTTTTGTTAGTTTATACTAGAATGGATGATCACTTGGTACACTAAAATCCATTTTCCTTTTCCAGATAATAAATGCATGCCACCTAAAAAGAGCGCACATATTGTCAGAAAGTCTTCTGCAGCGTCAAGGCAGCAGTGCTGGCAGACTAAGTAAACTGAGGACCAGAGGTTCTGTAGACTGTTGAAAAGAGCTGCTGCTGCTAGAGTTGCAACTACTCCAGAGCAGCGTGAAACCTATCAAATGCGTGCTGCTGACGCAAGGGCCGCAGAAACCCCCGAAAAAATGTGCTATCCGTCGGGCACGCAACGTTGCATGCACTTTTGCTGCGAGGCTGGCATATGACGATAAACATCGGATGATGAGACTTCAGTGCACTGTTCACCGAAAAACTCTTGCATATGGCTTTTGGAAGCCATCGAGTAGTCGATGGTCATCAAAGTCGCTCGACTATGATCCAGCCGGTGATTACGCCACTCATCGAAAGACTGTTTCAGGTGATATCTCTGCGATATGTCCATTTTGCAAGGCTCTCAAGTGGATTGGAGAATCCAGTGGGCTAAGCTGCTCAAACGGAAAGGTTTTTTGCATGATCTTCAAAACAGTCCACCGTCATCGGTCTGTTTATAACACTACCTTCCAGATGACAAATTTCGGTCACAAACCCCATCATGAAGACTCCAATATGCCAAGATTCAAAATTCAGGGCCAAACCTATCTTCGTGTAGGATCTATTCTTCCTGTCAACAACGCTGAACACCGAATCCATCAAATTTACTTCATGGCAGATACCACTGGGAAAACGGCTCAAAGAGCTCTGGTGATACTTGGAAGAAAAATGCCTCTTTTGAATGATACCACCAAGCGTTTTTGAGGGACTTCAAAACTGTTATAGTGCGCCGACATTCGGAGGAGCTCAACTTCAAATTTCTCATGAATAGTGACCGAGAGCCTATCGGAGAGCACCAAGGATGCTTTAACCAGCACCAAAATGACGAAATTGCAGTTCTGCTCTGCCGTCTCGATGAAACCACATATACGTTGCGTGTATATCTCTGTGCGCGCGCGAGTATGTGTGTGTGTGTGCAATCATCAGCAGAAGTTGAATCAACACTAGAAATAGAAGCATCATTAAAATCACATTGCAATTATTTTCCTATATTGAAATATCTGTTTATTTTTGTTTTCAAACTGTTTTGTTCATTTGTAAAGCTGCTTTAATCAAGCACACATGCGTATCCGTGCACGCACGCAGACACACAGACACACAGACACACAGGCACACACATCTACACAAGCACCTACAAATACACACAGGTGCACACAAATGAGACCGAAGGGTATTTTTCCTCATTTTCATCCTATACTGTACGTTTTAATGAAAATATCACATAACGACATATCTACTGCAATGACAACGACATAGATTCGGCTCTTATAATATATTCTTCGGCCCAGAAAGACGATAGCCGAACCGTCGGAGATATGGAAATTCGGACATGTGAACTCATATGTGTAATAGTGTTACAAAAATAGTAATTCGATTCTAGTTCATCTGATTTTTTTTTTACATATAAATACTATATGAATTCATACTTTTTGCCTGCAGTAAAAAACAACAAACAAAAAAACAAAAACAAACAAAAATATCAAAAATGAAAAGCAACAAACACGGAATGAATGGGACATATAGAAAGACGACATCGAGTCGTACACAGACTCTTTTATGGATCTGAATTCTTTTGAATATTTTTCATTCATATACTATTGGTAGAGTTCCTTGCTTATTCTATAAGTCTAATATACGAAAGAAATATTTTTCTGATAACAATGGATATTGCATTCCGGCGTTATAATTGTATTCACACACATACAAGCATACACACACAACACCACACATAGGCACACCTATATCTAAAGAAAGCCGTTTTGCCTATGATTTATCGAATATATATATGTTACCAGAACCACCTGTTGAATCGAATACAGCAACAAGAACAACTGTGTGTTATTGGTGACTAAATCTTAATGATTGCATGAAGATTATCAGCTCATAAAAAAAATCTTGTATGTGTAGCAGGATCTCTGATAATGGGATAGAAGATATAGAAACATAGGAAAAGCAATAAATAACTGCAGAAGAATGGTGAACGTTATGAACTTCGAAAGGAAAGCATCAGGAATATAGAAACGAGGGCCTCAGGATGCGAGGACAAAAGAAAAGAGAAGAAGAACGGATGTAGGAGAGTATCGGGAAATTTGAAACGTAATTCAATTGTAATAACTACTATAAGGTTTCTTACTGTATTTTTTGGTGATCAGAGTGAAATAGATTCTCATTAACTTCATTTTTAAAAATCATGTACTGATACTCTCTTTGGTATAACTGCATTTATTTACTGGGTTTTACTAGATGCCAGGGATAAGTATTATGTAGAACCCTTAGAGCCTAGAGCGATAATGAAATTGCTGTTGGTACATTTAGTCATTATATAGAAACATTGTCTGTGAATTTTGTTCATTGGTAGACATCAATTTTTTACTGCTTCGTTTTCATTAAAAACTTCAGCTATATTGTATAATTATTTGCTTTTAATTAATATCATATACACGATATCTTGTAACGGAACTAAATTGGTGCCAGTTTTGAAAGTTAATAGTGAGTACTATCAGCTCAAATATTGATTGAAATTCTCGCAGAAAATTGGAATCTGTTATAGGAATCTAGGATTGATGTAAATCTTATAACGAGAACAATTTCTGCATATCTACGATACTTGTACTTATAATATATATTCTAACGACATATTTAGGGACACTTGTTGATTAATTTATATGAAATTCAATTTATCCATAGATCACGCTCTTCAGAAAGAGATGAGTATAAGTTATAGTTTAGTATGAGTAAGAAACGTCTCGTATCTTAGGCCCACTGCATTAGATCTTGTGTGATTGTATTCTGTTATTGTCGCTGACTGATTCATGCTGTGTGAATGAATTTGGTAGACCGGCAGATGGAAACTGTGCCAAAGTCTGTGGTTTATATATATATATGTGTGTGTGTGTGTGTGTGTGTGTGTGTGTGAATGTGTTTCAATGTATGTATGTGTTTTTGTCTTCCAATTAGCGTTAATCACCTCTACCGCATGACAACAGGTTTTGGCTTCTTTGAACCCTTGTAACATGACTTTCGGGAAAAGGAGCCGTAGAAAATGTAAAACCTTAAAATTGGGTACTGAGGTCGATTTGGAAGGTGCCCCAGCAAGGCCTCAATTGGATGAAAGGATCGAGTAAATGATTATAGAAATCTAGATCAGAAAACTCATTCTCCAAACGCAACGAGCATCTATGCAGTTTTAATGCTTTCCTATTCCAGAGTTGAAATTAATGTAACTTATGGAAATGTCCACGTGTTAAGATCGAACTTAATCACAAAAGTATACGAATCGAGATTCTGAAGTACAAACCATAGCTGATGGTGAATTGTTCAGTAGGCTTATAATATGTCAAAAGAGTTGATTATTACTTCAGGAACTACGTGTTAAAATACAAGACAAAAAAACAATCAATTTCGTCTTACCTACGCCAAACAAATGAATGAAATTTGTCACAAGCTCAGAGAATCGATTTATTTACAAATAAAACTAGGAATATCTCGATGTAATATCCGGAAGATTGAATTTCATTTAACTTATTTTACTTGATTGTGCACAATCTACAAGCGTGGTCAATTACTATCACTATATATTCAGAACCGTCTGTCTATCTATCTATCTATCTATCTATCTATCTATCTATCTATCTATCTATCTATCTATCTATCTATCTATCTATCTATCTATCTATCTATCTATCTATTTATGTAAATATTTATGTATATATGTATCTATCTATCTAACTATCTATCTACCTAGCTAAACATATATATATATCTTTTTTCTTGTTTGCCTTCTCAGTATTCACTTATATACGTACATATGTCTCTTTAATCTTATATAGTCGCTTAGAACTGCATTCTATAAGTTCCTTCCAAAGAATATGCTTGTATTTATGTATGTATGTATGTATGTACGTACGTATGTAAGTATGTATGTATGTATGTATGTACGTACGTATGTAAGTATGTATGTTTGTATGTATGTATGTGTGTGTATGTATGTTTACATATATATGTACACACATACATATATACATACATACGTTCGTACGTACATGCATACATACATATAGGCACTTGCACCCAAATCCGCACACATATATGTGAATTAGATGGATAACTTATGCAAGTTCTAGATCAGAAAACTCATCCTCCAAACGCAACGAGCACCTGTGCAGTTTTAATGCTTTCCTATTCCAGAGTTGACAATTACTGTATCTTGTGGAAATGGCCACGTGAAAAGATCGAACTCAATCACAAAATTATAGGAATCGGCGAGCTGGCAGAATCGTTAGCACGCCGGGCGAAATGCTTAGCGGTATTTCGTCTGCCGCTACGTTCTGAGCTCAAATTCTGCCGAGGTCCACTTTGCCTTTCATCCTTTCGGAGTCGATTAAATAAGTACCAGTTACGCACTGGGGTTGATGTAATCGACTTGCACCGAAAGGAGCTAAACTGTTGCTTAATAAATTATTCTATTATTAGGAAAAAGGAAAACAGTCTGATTGCGCGGTACAATATTTAATAAGACTGTTTCAAAAGTTATTTTAGATGGCAGTCTATGCCCGTATTTATGCATGTATGCATGTATTTATGAATGTATGTATATACAGAATGAAGAAGATAGCCTTGTATGCACGCATGCAATATGTATGCTTGCCTAAACGTGCGTATGCACGTAATTGTGTATTACGCAAATACAGGTCCTAATTTCCCACGTAAATTGTGGAGATGCGTTACAGAATAACGCCAGCAGCATTTCCTGCCAAATGAGATATTCTTACAGAAAGTCTCGCTTATATCAACCTTATTGTCGTACATACGGATAGTATATATTTAGTAATGCATACCTAGGTTCTCTCATGTCTCTAAAACGAAAAGATGATCGCAATGATAATCGTTCTCGACACGTATCGTCGATCAGAGTCCTGAAATATGTAAGAGCAATAAGGATCATAAAGCGTACAAGGTTTTTTTTTATATTCCAATACATGATAATAGAAAGGTTGAACTCAGTAAGGGTTGCTCAGAAAATGCGAGCGTTGGTTGTAAGTAATAAGTAAAAACAGAAAATAAAATAAAGCTATTCAAGTGCGAAATAAGTACAATAATTTTAGATCGATGAAAGAAGATCAATGAAAGAAGATCGATCGAAGATAGCTTGTACCACTTTTTAAATGATATACCTGATGCCTTAACAACTAAGATAAAGGATGAGTGAATTATTAGCTGTAACACGATGCAAATCACCACTTCTTTGTGTATAGTTTGAAACCCTTCACAAACGTCAGAGATAAAATATACACCGTTGTGTAATCAGCATATGAACTTCGCGTAGATATTGAGATTTAATAACAGCGATGCGTGTATAAAGGGAACATAATAAAGAATAATGGGATACAATTAGCAGATAAAGAAATCATAAAATAGGAATATGAAGGAAGATACGAATACTTGCACTAAAATTACTTAGATGTAACAAATTTAGATAATGTAAAAGAACTTAAAATGAAGGAACATTCATGAAAGGAATTCTTTATTAGACTAAATCTATGCTTAAATCCATAGTAAAGGGCATTCATTGTTCTCTTTCTTATTAATAGAGGGTCGATATCTGTTTTAGCGTATTGTGAATATATCTTGACATAGATTAAAGCGATTTGATTGGAATCTTCAAAGTGTAATGGCCGTATGTTCAGAATAACCATCCAAATGCAAGCGTTAATAGTATCTATATCCTCTAAAAAAATAACGGAAAGAGGGAATGGATCTATTAGTTGTGTATAGTTGTGGAAACAAAGCAACGAAAATTATGCGGTATGGTGTGTAAGAAATAGTGGATGTCTACATAGTAGCTGGGGAGTTAAATGTATATCCTTTACAAATCTTATGGAAAGTTTTTGTAGGAACGAAAATATTGTATTTTAGGAGTTAAGATAGTTGTGAACAAAAGTGCAGACATGAGATAATATGATGAAAAGTCTGTATGAGGTGAGATATAGAGACACAATAATAATAGTGCAGTATATCATATAAATATATGTTTGTAAATCTGACCAGAAATAATATAAAGGAGAGGTTCATAATACTGGTTTCAAATTTTGGCACAAGGTCAGCAATTTCGAAAGCTGCGGGTGACTCGATTACATCAGCCCCAGTGTATAAATGGTACTTATTTTATTGACCCCAAGATGATGAATGGCAAAGTCGACAACAGCGGAATTTGAAATCAGAACATTAAAGACGGAAGAAATGGCACCATGCATTTTGCCCGGCGTGGCAAAATCCTCTGAATAATTGTGAAATATGGCATCGATGTCTAAAGTTTTCCTTCAAATACAATCATAAAATAAAGAGTTGGGCAACTATTAATATTGAAATGACAAAATATGGGGCGACATTTCCTATATGGGTGGGACTGCGAATAGTTTTAGTCTTCAGCCTGTGATGATAGACATCTGCAATCCAAACAAGTTTGTGGTGTGCATATCCGAATTAAACACGCAGAAAATATACGAAAAATGACAAACGATTCCCGACTATCCATTAAGCTCGTAAAATGACCATCTACATCATGCGATTTTCCACTTGTATGATCAATCGCCTGCTGACCATAGCTTAGCTGCCATAACTGGCTTTTGGCAATACTATATCTCCTCTCTCACAGTTGCATTAAGCTGCCATAGCAGATATTAAAATCCGACCACTAAAGTTCATATCTTGCGCCAAACAATCGGGTAAACCTCATTAATCTCCGTGGAATTGAATTCCACACCGACATGGCGCACTCTCATATGCCTGACTGCGTCATTCAATCAATGTCCCACATTTTACATTCGGGCCCATCAAATCTTTAACGTCTAGTTTAAGACTGATAACACGATCTCCTAGTTATGTAATGAAAGCTGATTGAGATATCATTTTACCAATAAGTGCAGGTCGAGGTATCTTTTTTTTTAAACGCAATTCTAATCTTCTCACTTCTTTAATAATTAATAATTTTCCCTTCTGCACAATAATCTATTGGCTAAAATCTAATAGAATTCTTTTAGGAAAGCCATCACCGGTCATTGAAGGTTTTTTCCGACATCTGCCGCTTGACCAGTTCTTCGGCTACCCTGCTCTTTCTATTCAGCGCAAGTCGCATATTTTCGGCCTGTTTGACACGTATGTGTATATTACAAATTTATGATTTCTGAGCAGATCTGGTGAAGTTATGCACAAACGATGCTATCGCTTAGAACACATGACCTTCATGCCTTGGTTCACTTTGACATATTTGAGATCGCTATTTGTCGACATGGTACTTTTTGCGTTTCAGAAGCTCTTAGACGCGATTTCTATCGGATAATGCAGTAAAATACCAATATGAACCAAAGCGCTATACCAGTCACCATAAGTACTATTACTGAAGAGAGCTAAACAGCCGAAGAAATCTGTCCGCGTTCACCAGTCTAAGCGTAACTAGTTCTTTGTCTCCAGGAAGTACCCTCGATGCTAGTGACACTCAGGATCATTAAATTCTCATCCATGCTCTAGAAGGTCTCGCATGACGTAAGATCTGAACATTTGCGAAATGGCAATTCATCAAAAACACCATCGACACTACCTGAAAGATGTACACAACTCGTAGACATACAAAAATAAATGATAGCGTTCCGAAAGGCCTAGTGTTGTAGTAACTGAACCCATTAAGCAATCTACCTTCTGAGACAAGATCATATTTCTCTATCGGAGAGACTAATATAAGTTCACTTCGTCCGGCGTATACAATATGGAAAACCTCAATGCTTCCCTGCACTAAACATGTTGTGGAATTAAATTTCCAGCATATTTTCGTTCTGAAAAAGCGTTCCCACTGTACTGTTGTGTTTGCATTTTCTGGACCGAACGGTACAAATTTAACGTTTGGCTTAAGCTGGAGGTAGACAATTTGATCATTTCTGAGCTTCTTATAGATCCGCTTGCATTAGATTCTCCATGTGATATCATTTCATAGCTTGCAGTATGGATGAGTTATTTTGTCGTGACACCAAGACTTTTCTCCCTAATAAGAATAACTAGAAGAAAACATGATAAAGCTGAGAGGTTACAAGACACTGAATGTTATGGCACCATCGTTAAAGAGAAAGAGTAAAGAAGTTTTATACGCATAGGCATGAACTTCATTCCGGAGCCAATACTCTGGGATTTGACTCCAATAGACTGGGATAGCAACGGACTAGAAATTCAGGCGTATTCAAGCAGATGTTACCTAATCTCGCTAGAAAAGAACGTGTCTACTAATAAATGTGACAGCCATGATCTGTATTTCATAAAGAAAAAAATCAAAGAGTACATGGATTTAAGATAAACTAGCGAAACTACAATTAACTCGAGGAAAACAGAAACAATACTTATGATGATAGGTGGCTTGAAATGCATAATGAACTTGTTCGTGAATACAAAGCTGAAAACACGAGACATACGAATTTAGACGCATACAAAAAGTTTAAGCATTAAGCATTGTAGATAAGTCACAGGCATTCTAGACTCTGTAAGGGAGATGCGAGACCAAAGTGAAATATGTCACGTAACGCTGGCACACTGAACTACGCTTGTTAGAAATGTAAAGCACTCAATAAAAATACGAATACTAATAATAATGGTGATGATGATGATGAGGAGGAGGAGGATAATGATGATGATGATGATGATGACGATGACGATAACGATAATAATAATAATAATAATAATAATAATAATAATAATAATATAATAATAATAATAATTTAGCATGGAGCAAGATTTTGACACCAAATATTTTCACACAAATCTATTACATAATGTATTACATGAAAATTTGCATATCATTGGGATCAAACGATATCCGGCTTTAGATGTATATCATAATACTACTGGTGTATATATACATACACATATTTATACATACCTTCGTATATAAATACATATATGTATATGTACATATATATATAGGTATGTGTCTGTATGTATATATACATATATATATGAATGCATGTATATATATTTATGTGTATATATATATATATATATATATATATATATATATATATATATATATATATATATATATATGAATGCATGTATACGTAGGGTATGTATAAATAGTGAGAGAAAGAGAAGCATGGAGAAGGGAATGAAAGAAAACAATTCCAGTGTTACGATGAAAGAGTCAGCACGATTACTGCTGAAGTGAAAACGCATTCGACAGGCAACAAGAAAATATTGTAAACAAAAAAAGGTATCACACGCACATTTATGTATAGCATCGGAAAAGATGTCACATTGCTTGGAGTTTCAAGCAGCATCATATTGATAATGTCCTTTACTATTCATGTTTTGATGATATGCAATTCGCCTTCTTTTTCATGTTTTATGGATGCATTTTCAGCTTTTCCTTTTATTTAAATCTTTAAACAACAAACAACTCCAAAAACACCACATTATCCTATCACCAAATTTGCGTGTATATATATATATATATATATATATATATATATATATATATATAATATATATATATATATGTACGTATATTCATATGCGTGCCCAGTTGTATGGATAGTCTTAGAGTATTTAAATAAATGTGTATGCATATGTATAAATATATATATATAGCCATATATAATCTCTTATTTACTGAAGCATTTATGAATATGTTTACAAGCGCACATACTAGATTTTCAGTTTGGTGGTACAATATTTAGTATAAATTTATGTGGCGTTTTTTGCATTTGGGAACAAAGCTATCCTCTGCATAAATATGAAAGGTATATATATATATATATATATATATATATATATATATATATAAGTATGTGTGTATATATGTATATATATAAATATATGCATGTATATATATATAAATATGTGTATATATATAAGCATAAGTTTATCAATATGTCAACATAGATACAAATATATGCATGTGCGTACATGTTTGTGTGTACGTATTTGTTTGACTGAATGAGTTTGTTTGTGTAGGTATGAATCAGCGCCTTCATGTAAATGCATGCATTGCATTGCACATTTGTATAAATATTTTCGCAGCCAAATATGAAAATGTGAATGTATTTTCATGTGTATATGGCTATGTATCTTTGTCTACATCCAACACATTCTCTCTCTTCCTTTCACCTCTTCACTAAAT
>NC_043002.1:64965222-64985222 GCF_006345805.1 Octopus sinensis | reverse complement strand
TGCGTACATATGACTTGAAGATTCTTTCTGAATATGTGATGCTAAACATCCATGTTCGTAGAACGCCAAAGTTCATAAGCGGAAGTGGACGTATTAAATTACAATGCATCGGCTGTTTTGCTTACGACACGCGTATTTTCGTGTGTGTGCCTCGTTATGCGCATGTGCGTGATACCGTAATAAAAAAGGACATGGTTAGGTTCAAGCTGAAGGCAACAACCAAAATCTTCGAGACATAGTAATAAATATACATAGACACACACATATATATAGGCGCAGGAGTGGCTGTGTGGTATGTAGCTTGCTTACCAACCACATGGTTCTGGGTTCAGTGCCATCTTGGGCCGACCAAAGTCTTGTGAGTGGATTTGGTAGACGTATATGTGTATTTATGTGTCTGTGCTTGACCACCACCACCACCACCACCACCATCGCTTGACAACTAATACTGGTGCGTTTACGTTCTGTAACTTAGCGGTTCAGAAAAAAAATTCGATAGAATAAGCACTATACTTATAAAAACACAAGTCCAGGAGACGATTTGTTCGACTGAAAGCTGTGCTCTAGCATGGCCACAGTGAAATGACTGAAACAAGTAAAATAAAAGAACAAAAGAATATACATATATATATATACATAAGTATATACATTCATATATACACACAAAACGCACAAACATGCAAACAAACTTACAATTCATATGATTTCAATCATATGAATAATGATTAATATAGTTAGCCCCTTGAATTTTAATTAATATAACTCTTTTTTTATATATTTCACCCCCATAGTCAAAAAATTATTTTTATACTCTCAAAGAACTACCACGCAATCCAGTGAGGTATGTGTTACCTTTGTCCCTATACCTCACCCTCCTCTTTCTCTCCTTTTCTCTCTCTCTTTCCCTCTATCTATAGTAAGCACAATCAAACACACAGACACAAACTGTTCACCTCACCACTGTCTGTTTTCTGACATCCACCCATCCACAAACACAATCACGCACACACATACACGCACACACACACATTAATGCAGTTATATACAGTCACACACACAGACTTTATTCACAAAAGAAAATTCACCATTCATTTGAACTGCACCCTTTCACCTTCCTATTCTTATGCCTCTCTTCTCCTACTTCGTTTGAACCCTTGAACCTTTAGAACCTTCTAGAATTTTCTACATCCAACCATTTTGACGTCACTCCTTATAAAGGAATTTTTTAAAGAGACACTCATTATCGCTATGGGCTCCGTGTGAGCTGTCATCTAAAAGTTTTTTGTGCATCTTGATGTTGACATAAGTTCCTTGCTTTTCCTGATGAGAAAGCGGCATTATATACTCCTTATTCCTTCGCAATTAGGAATATGCAGCCTTCGAAACATATATCGAAAATAAAGGAATTTTGTTAATTCGTCGTTCAACTCCATTCTTTCATATATATATTTATATTTAAAAAAAAACATACAAATTTCCACACGAAAGCACGTAACTTCAAACGTGTCTTCTCTGATGTGAATTTGCTACCCAGGTATCGGTTAACCGAATTATCTATAACAAGATAATTCATTCTACTACTCAAATATATATATATATGTATATATATATATATATATATTTGTATATACCTTTTCATGGTATGGTGCGACAGAAAGCTTAAAGAACGCCTAACACAGAACTCCATACTCGTAAACATGTACTCTCGCTATGTTGATGATATCAACATAGTGGTAAAGGCACCCCCACAAGAGAGTACTGTTGATATAGTAATAGAAACTAATACTATGGAGAGCATCCAGCAAATAGCTAACTCCATCCACCAGAGTATTAAGGTCACAATAGACTACCCTACTAAGCACCCCAACCATAGACTACCAGTACTAGACACTGAACTCTGGCTAGAAATTGTGAATAATAAAACCCAAATCCTTCATTCGTACTATGCCAAACCTATGGCCTCAAAATACTTGATCCACCGGAACTCAGCCATTGCAGACAATGTCAAATTCAATATTTGGATGGCAGACCTCGTCAGAATAATGGGAAATGTGTCACGCATGTGCGAGCCTACAGAGTTAAAGAGACTCGTACAATATTCCATTCACCGCATGCAGTTCTCAGGTTACAGCCATAAAGAAAGGATCAGAGTATACAAAGGAGCCATGAAGAAATTTGATAACATATCATGTAATGTTAAGAATGGGATTTGCCCACTCTATAGGAACAAGTCATGGAACACTATAGAAAGGACAAAAAAGAAAATAGGGAAGGCCAACTCTTGGTATGATAGACATAAATACCAGAGTGTCATGTTCGTTGACACCACCCCTGGAGGTGAACTGGCGTACCGCTTTAGAAGGACCCTAGACAAACTTTAGCTAAGGATTAAGGTTGTTGAAAAGCCAGGCAACCCTATCAAATCTATAATTGGTAGAACCTATCCTTTTAGTAGAACCCCATGTACGGATAATTACTGTACTGTATGTAGATTTAGCCCACAAACAAACTGTAAAGCCAGAAATGTAGTCTATAGTATAAGATGTACAGAGGGACGATGTAGTAACAAGACAACGACATATGTAGGGGAAACGGCAAGAAACATAGAAGAGCGGGTAAATGAACATTGGAGATAACTCAAGGAAGGTAAAAGCTCATCGATTATGTACCTATACGCCGAACAGGAACACGGGGGATCAATCAACAACATAGAAATTCAAATATTGTCCACACATAGAACAGATGCAACAATCAGACAAATGAGAGAAGCTACACACATAATAGAAAATAAACATAGCCTGAATAGGAAACTAGAATGGAACACTAGCACACACCACAACATATGACGGTAGAGAATCCTGAAAACATAATAAATACATAGATAAATAAACAAATAGAAATAAATAACTATATAAGTTTTTTTATTTATTTATTATTATTATTACTAGTATTGATGTTATACATACATACATACATACATACAAGCATATGTAATGATGATAATGAGTGGATGTATACACATGAACAAAATAAGAATAAACAAAAACAACAACAACAAAAACAAATTACATGAACGTATATAAACAGAAGATACAAATATTTCAGGCATCCCCCCCACACACACTGGATGAACATAGATGCACATAGAGATATAAGCATGCCCAAATGAAGACATTCAATAGAAATACAAATGGCTGTCGGTTAGTAAGGAGAGACACAAATAAGAAAGAAGAAAACAAAGGACCACTGATGCGGTCACAGGAGTGTGACGAAAGAACTCTGGCCGAAATAAGATTAAAATTAATGTAAAAAATAAATAACACTGAAGCAAAGTAACACCATATATATAGTGCGTGTGTTTTTATTGGCTAAACTGGCAAAATGACCATTCCGAAATATAACAATATATATATATATATATATATATATATATATATATGTATGTATGTGTTTGTCTCCGTAACATAGCGGTTAGCGGTTCAGCAAAAAGTGACCGATAGAATAATTACTAGGCTTACAATGACTAATTACGGTGCTCCACCATGGCTGCACTCAAATGACTGAAACTAGTAAAATAATATAAGAATACGTCTTTCCACCCTGAAGTCGAAGGCCGGATTTACGTTAATGCTTCTGTACATCCACCACCTGTTGCGTATGTTTGACTCTTTGCACAACTAATCTACCAACATTACCAGCATTACCCTAACCACTAAGCCACACACCTCCCTCCACACGCACCCCGCCACACATGCATGTATATGTTATGGGTGTATATCTTTGTATGTAAGAATGAATATGTTGACACAATGTTATAATTTTGAAGCAGTGTATTTAGATAAAATCTGAGCATTTCTGTTGGTGTAAATCTTGAAAGACGGTAGAATAAAATTAGTGGTACAGCTTGTGGGTGAGTAGACTTACTTTTGTAACCCCTTTATATTTTAATTTTCTTACGATTTATGAGCGGAAGAAGAAGTTTCTCATTTCATTGTTCCTAAAAGAATATGCGTACTGTGCATAACAGCTCTTTATGTTATATTCTATTATGCTTCATCAAGCACCTTATTTTGACTTTGCCAAATTCTGTTTGGGAATGCTTCGAGATATCTCTGCTTCTTTCTCAGTAATATCAGTCAGGTATTGAGTCACGTAGTCTTACACTCGATCGATTAGAAAATACTTCATTGCCAAATAAATACATAAATATACATACAAATAAACAACGTGAATAATAATAAATAAGTAAATAAAATTCGCCATCAGATACGACTGTGAAAGAAACGTTACATAACGCTGCTGCAATATTCTCACAACACAAATTCGGTATGAATCATACAGTAGACTCTGATCATTGAATACCTCTTATTGTACCTCTTGCAGCTCCTTTAAGAGCTTTTTTAAATAGCACCCATAAGGATCATGGTACAAAAAATAATGTTACAGATCTTATTTACTTGTGTTTTTTTCATCATGGCCAGTCGTCCTGTTCCGGCAATATATGCAATTCATTAGCACACTAGATAACAATAGAGAGAGAACTTAAATCTCTTGCTTGCGCACAGAATCAGTATTAAAGTTTAAACTGAACGCGTTAAGGGAATATTGCAATCATTAAGGCATGACCGAGTAGACATAGTAATAAAAAATGCAAATTATTTTACAAGATAACAAGTGCCAAGCACTTGCTTGTTGTATGTACAGTTAAAGAAGGGAAATTTAGAACATTATAGGTCGAAATATAATTATTGGTTTCAAATTTTGAATCAAAGCCAGCAATTTAGCGGAAGGGAGTATGCCGTTTGAATTGATCCCAGTGCTCAACTGGTACTTATTTTATCAAACGCGAAAGGATGAAATGCAAAGTGGATCTGGGAGGAATTTGAGCGCAAGTCTTAATGACAAAAGAATTCCGCTAAGCATTTTGCCCGCTGTCCTAACGATCCTGCCAGCTCGCTGCCTTACATTGAAATATAAATAATAAATAATTGCCGCTTGTGATGTATAAGCTGGTCATCGCTGCAGCCGTTACGAGCAGCGTACAGTTAAGGGCAAAACATCTCTTACGCCGAAACACCTGTTGATGGTACAGATGAGTTTCTAAACTAGTAATAGTTTTAGTCACCACCAGAAGAACAACATACAATACGTATATGTAAAAAAAGGAGCACTCTGTCTGTTACGACAACGAGGGTCCCAGCCGATACGTTCGACGGAACAACTTGCTCGTTAAATTAACGTGCAAGTGTGACTGAGAAATCCACAGACAAGTGTGCCCCGAACGTAGTTCTCAGGGTGATTGAGCGTTATACAGAGTGGGACAAGGCTGGCCTTTTGAAATACAGGTACAGCTCATTTTTGCCAGCTGAGTGGACTGGAGCAAGGTGAAATAAAGAGTCTTGCTTAAGGACACAACGCATCGCAGGGAATTGAGCTCACGACCTTACTATCGCCAGCCGAATGCCCTAACCACTAAGCCACGCGCGTTCACACGTATATGTAGCTCATACAGTATCAGTGTAAGGAAAGCCTCTCTGATGCTTATTTCACCTCAAAATCATGAATTTGACGTGTTGGTAAAAGTGTCACAAGTCTGGTGCCCTAGTGTTAGACTACTGTTAAATCCCTATTTATTCTCGTCAAATTTTATGTGAACGTGTATGTGTGTGTGTTTTTAGTGAAACAACATATGGTGGCAGATATCGAAAATATATGGAACATTTCAAAGACTTTATTGTAGAATTGTACAAATCTATTTTGGCTGATAATTTCGTTCGAAAGCTATCGTTGAATATTATAAAAATTAGAGGAAAAAATGGAACTGCTTTAACGCTGTCACCTATCAAAAGTGAAATTTATCAAGCAATTTCAATATTCAAGACTAAGAAGGAGAATGGTTAATCCTTCTTATTAATTATATTATGTAGAACAGCTGATCTCTTTACGTCTATAATTTGGAATACCTTGGTCATATTTTACTCTTTACTCTTTAACTTGTTTCAGTCATTTGACTGTGGCCAAGCTGGAGCACTGCCTTTAGTCGAGCAAATCAACCCTGGGACTTATTCTTTGTAAGCCTAGTATTTATTCTATCGGTCTCCTTTGCCGAACCACTAGTTACGGGGAAATAACACAGCAGTATCGGTTGTCAAGCGATGTTGGGATGTCAAACACAGACACACAAGTGTATATATACACACACACACACACACATATATATATATATATATATATATATACATATATACGACAGCTTTCTTTCAGTTTCTATCTATCAAATCCACTCACAAGGCTTTGGCCGGCCCGAGGCTATAGTAGGAGACACTTGCCCAAGGTCTCACACTGTGGGACTGTAACCGGGATCATGTGGTTGGTAAGCAAGCTACTTACCCCACAGCCACTCAAGAATATAAAGTGCATCATCTTACCCTTAATTCATAGGATAATAAGGCTGACACACGGAATCAACATGTCGCGTTGATGGCTACAGTGTTACTGTAAGTAATGAAGACGACTGAGGCATTGATAATAGTGCCGATAAGATATATATTAAGACATATTTTGAAATATATTCTCTTTCTGAGGGAGGCTAAATGCAGTTGAAGGAACCCAATATTGTAAAAAAGATTTGCCGTCCTTTCTTAGAATGTGTCCGCTAGATACTTGTTTTTGTTGTTATTATTATTATTATTATTATTATATTATTATTATTATTATTATTATTATTCCATGTTTGACTTTTGCTTTACATTTGCACAAGCTGGCACCAAGTCTCACCCAGAGACCCCAAGAGACAACAAGTTGGAAGTTCATATTGGTGTTACGCCTAGGGTGCCATATACTTGGTTTTGTACTTCGTGTTGTACTAGTGAGTGCCTAGAAAACCATACGAAAATTATGTTTGTTTTAAAACTTGAGATTACATAGAAAATATATTGCGTAGGATATGAGCAGTTCCCATGAGCACTATTTTTTTTTGAATTTCTGCCATTTTGGGGTTTCCTGGTATCTGAGTTAGGTAGCAATCAGCGCCTTTTGCTATCATTCCCAGGGCACCTATGAAAACAGGTATTGTTTTAGTCTTCAGGTTCCATATTTTGCTGATTTCTATTTCCAGATCTTTATATTTGCTCATTTTTTTGGTTGGTCTTGACAGATACGTTTATATCAATTGAGACAGTCATATCAATGAGGAGGCATGCTTTTTGTCTGAAGTCTTTTACTATGATGTCTGGCCTATTCGTGAAGTTCCAGAGGAGTGAGATGTGGTCATTTTCAAGCACTGGAAGTGGTTTGTGCTACCACCAATTTTTATCATGGGGCAAGACCAGGCTTTTGCAAATTACCCAGTGAATATATTGTGCAGCTCTATCATGCTTGTTGAGATACTCTGTAGGCGCAAGAAGAATGCACTTGGAGACAAGATGATCAATTGTTTCATTTTGTTGTTGACATACACGGCATGTTGGGCTACTGCCGTTATTTAATATGTTGACCTGGTAGTTCCTTGTTTGTAGGCATTGAGCTGCTATGATAAACCCTTCTGTTTCAAATTTTAAACCAGATGTCATTAGCCATTGATGGGTCAGGGCTTTGTCAACATCTACAGTATTCACTCTCTTTGGGTATTTGCCATTGAGAGGATTTTCTTGCCATTTATCATTCAGAATATCTGAGGCAGCAGTTTTATCACGGGTTTTCATACACTTAGCTTTTTCTGTGTTTATTTCTTGTGTGTCTAATTCCGAAATTTGTTGTATTCGGAATACACTTAGATATTCCTTTGCCTGTTTTGTTACTGAGGATGATGCTTTCTTGTTTTCAAGTTCTGAGACAAGTTTTAACATCCAGCCCTATTATTATTATTATTATTATTATTATTATATATTATTATTATTATTATTATTATTATTATTATTATTATTATCATCATTTATTATTATTATATAACATGGGAAGATGTTTGACTTATCGCTCCAGTGATTCGTCTTTTTATTTTCTCTAACCAGCGACATTAACGGAAAAAGCGTTTTCTTTTGAATATTTCTTTCGAAGAATCATTATGGAATGTCTCTGGATACCTACAGAGAGAAGGAAAATATTGGCTATTTTAAGATATTTTTTTAACATTATTTTGTTTATTGTTTATTTAATTAATTTTGGTCTATTACACCGAAAGTGACTAGTTCTAAACATAATGACAACGACGCAGTCACTACTTGAGACGAAAAGAAAAGCAAGAATAAATTGTAAAACAGCGCAGAATATAGGAGAAAAATATCAGAACAGAACAGAATGCCAATTTAGAACCAACACTAAATTATCAATAATTTATTAGCAAAAAATCTGTCACAGAAAGCAACGACATCGAAATAGACATTCATAGCAATATGGCAAGGAAAAAATATATAAAAAAAACAAAGACTGTAAAGAAGATAGTGTTTTCTCTGTTGAATAAAAAAAATCAGTTTTAAAATATTTTCTTTTTTGCTTGTTCTCTGGGAACAAAAATGTGTCAGCATGAGTTGTCTAAAAGTAAAATGACAACTACCAGGTAAAATTTTGTAGTGAAGTAAAAAGTACATTATTGTCCGAAAATTTTTATTCTATATAAAAATGAAAATGTTTGTTTCCTTCTCGTGGATCTCCGAACAGGTTCCATCATACGTTTAAAACAAAACTTGTAAACCTGGTAGATGTGTGTGTTCATTCTTCATTCGTATCTTAAAATATTGCCGGTGCATATCTGTTTTCTCTTTAAAAACATACATATCTGTGCTCAGTTTGCTGCCAAGGGGAAATTTTGGTGCACCACACGCTTGAACATATACCTGCATAACAGTGTGTAAGCCAACGAAGAAAGAGGAAACAGTGGTATATTTACATTATTTACATTACTTACATTCGGCGGATATTTTTCCTCATCTTGTTTGTTGTTAACGCGGCGTTTCGGCTGATATACCATCCAGCCTTCTTCAGGTGTCTTGAGCAAATTTCGAACCTGGGTTTTCATTTCTAAGGTATTTATTTTCGATGTTATTATTATTATTATTGAATGAGAGAGCACTGCATGCCATCAAAGTGACACTGGAGTAAAATATACGAAGCCCAGTATGACCATCACGACTACCCCTCTGATAGGGTACACTAGGCACATATACCACATGTGCGCGACATGGTGATATCATATCAAAAGCTCCCTGAATTGCTTCACCACATACTGAAATTTAGAAATAGCAGTTAAATTCTATTCCTCTACCATAGATATCTCCCAGGCAGCAATACTGTTATTTTACGTAGGTAAAGAGAAAGAATAACGAATCTACCCGACTCTGATTAACCACATACGCGTTCCGAGTTTAAAGAGATGTAAAACTTATATTTTTACTCACTTATTACCTTCTTCAGTGTAGTAATTAATTTTAGGCAGTGAGCAATCCCTCTCTTTACACTGTATGGATGGTGGGAGTTGAAGGTGAGGTATCGTCCAGTGATGGTCGGCTTACAGTATACGGATGTCCTCAATCCATACTTGCTGCGTGTTATTAATACTTCCAGGAATGCTAGCTGATTGTATTTTTCTTTTTCCATTGTGAAGTGTATGGTTAGCGTTATTGAGTTCACATGATTTAACAGTACTTGGACGTCTTCCAGGTGGGGCCAGCGCATGAAAGCTGAATTCTCAAAGTATTCCACGTATATGTTAACTAATATCGGTGATAAAGTCGAACGCATAGCTAAACCCTCTTCTTGACGATATACCGAAGTAGATAGTTAAATATATATATATATATATATATATATATATAACAGTTCTATATTTAAGAGATGAGGAATTATGTGCATTATTTACAATGTTTACATTTGACTATCGTTAATTCAAGAAAAACTAGTGACAGACACCCATCTGAAAAAACGTACTAGTATACCAATAAGAAATTTGATGGAAGTGTCGATATTCTGAGTAGACACTACCTACTTCAGTATGGATACTGAGATATATCAACAAGAAGAGGAATTAGGTATGCGATTGACATTATCACCAGTAATAGGCAATATATACATGGAATACTCTGAGAATTTGGCTTTAGGATGAGCACCACTAAAACAAACCTTATGCCTGCGATATATTGATGACACCTTCATACACTGGCTCCACCAGGAAGATGTCCAAGTGCTGTTACATCACGTGAACTCGCTCAACTAAGGGTGGTACTCCAGCATGGCTACAATCAAATGACTGAAACAAGCAACATAGTAAAGAAGTAAAAGAGTAAATATATATATATATATATATATATATATATATATATACATACACACACACACACACACACACACACACATATATATATATATATATATATAGTATATATATATATATATATATATAAGAGGGAATTTTTTTAACCACTATGTGGAAGCCCTTATGTTAGAAGAAGATCCGCTATGGTCTTAACCACTAAGTTATTGTTCTCTAGAAAACTTTAGCACACAAGAAACGTAAGCGAGCAAGACAGATAAAAAGTAACACAAATATAGATTAATCATAAATAATTATTTCACTACCAATACATTATGTAATTTAACTTACACAATTGATCTGTAGATCGTCAGTATGATCGTTTATGCAGAATTTAATCTGCAGAATTTCACGTCAGATATCAACACGAGGTCAAAAATGCATGTAGTTCTACCTATTACATTTGCGGTTATTTTCAAAAGTCTTCGTTTAGGCCCGCTAAATTACCGGAAACAAATAATTCACTGCAGTAGCTTTCGCCGGTTTGAGAACGTATTAATTTTAAATTAAAATCAAAATGAGGGTAGAAAATTGGACATTAATTTGATCACATCAATTTTAACACCAGTGGTCTGGCATATAAAAAAACTGAGACTCACTAAATAGTATTTCATACATAAATATAAGAGGGAATTTTTAAAAACACTATGCTAGAAGAAGATCCGCTCTGGTCTTAACCATTAAAAAGTGTTCTCTAGAAAGATTTAGCACACCAGAAACCTAAGCGAGCAAGACAAATGAAAAGCAACAAAAATATAGATTACTCATAAACAATTGTTTCACTATCAATAAATTCCGTATTTCTTGTTTTTCGTTTTCCGTTTTCTTGTTTTTTGTTTTTTGGTTTTTTCCGTTTCTACGTCTTATTGTGATGTCCTGTACTCCCGTATACTTATTTATATATGCATGTATATATACATGTAGATGTAGGTACGTACATATATGTTTGTATGTATGCATATATTTTTATTTATCTCTCTCTCTCTCTCTCTCTCTCTCTCTCTATATATATATATATATATATATATATGTATGAATGTAAGTGGACATGTATATGTGTGTACATATAGTTTTTACAATATGCATATATCTATAGACATGTACATATATATACACGTAAGGATACATGTATGCACGCATGCTGTGCAATTGTTGTCTTCTGTTCATTATTGTATGGTGTGATTTAGGGAAGATTTTAGTTGCTATTTCTAGCAGATTTATAAACCCTTTCCTATCATCTGCATAGGCTCCTAATTCCATTTTGCGTACATGCTCGTGTATTTAGAAAATGGAATGTCGAATGGTGATAAATAAAACCAATATAGGGAATGAAAAGGACAGTTAAAAATGAGAAAGGTTGAACCAATAGTGTAGCTTGAGAAAAAATGGAAAGGAAGAGAGAAGAAAGAGAGAGAAGGAGAGAGAGAGGGAAATACAGTAAGAAACAGAGACAGTCACAAGAGAGACTGAACAAGTGAGAGAAAGCGAGAGAGACAGATATTGCCATGATGAACAAAGGACACACAATATTACTTGACCAAATCGAAAGTGTAGAAGAGAGCAGATATATCATATAAGTAGATAAGAAAATATAATTTCACAATGACATCTTTTGCTGTTACATATTAAATCCCTTGCGAAGGAAACTTTTCTTTTTACCTCGAACATAACTGATTCAATGATATAATTTGCACCAGTTATGTATTTTGGAGTCAATTCAATTTGAGATAGCTCCCTTTATTACAAATGCGTGTCGTTGTACAGAATTTAGAAACAGATGTTATTATTTCGCCATATTTTACTCCATGACCAAAGTAACGAATAATTCTTTTATATCTCGAGTGGCATATGCTTAATCTTCCGACGAAACAAATATTGTAATCAACTTTTCATATTCGCAACTTTATAGATTTTTTTACATTTTCATAAATAATTTTTTAGGAGAAAGTGTTGGTAAGGAAGATGCATATCTCAAGTAGAAGTACCGAGAGCGTTTAAGTTCAGTCAAATTTACTCCATTAATACTCCATATTTTTCAGAAATATTTCCATCAGCTGAGACATATTCCGTTTATTCGTACATACGTACGTACTCCGCCATGCACATGTACATATGCATGTATGCTTGTATATATATATAGTTTTTTGTTCCTTCTCGAGCTATGCCTGGTTCATAAGGGCCAGTTTCCCGGCTTCATTGGCGTATAGGTTCCCCACCTGGACGGGACGCCAGTTCGTCGCAAGTGAGCTGCAAGGTGCAGGAGTAAAGAGTGAGAGAAATTTGTGGCGAAAGAGTTAGCAGTAGTTCGCCATTACCTTCTGCCGGAGCCATGTGCCTCCACACACACACACACACACACACTATACATATATATATATATATATATATATATATATATATATATATATATATATATATATGGCGTAAAAACGCAATAGAAGACGTTAAAACGTTCGGACAGATAGACGTTACAAAGGCGGAGAGAGAAACAACAATTAGAACAGGCAAAAAGAAGACGGGGCATTATTGGCTTTCTTTCATCAGTCAAGTCCCAGAAGTCACGACCATTTTGTGCAGTTACATTTGAGATGGTTCGATCTGGTTAATCTCGGACCCTTGGAAATTTCACATCTTAAACATACTTAGAGTAAGATATTCTTTGCACTTAGCTTAAATAATCTTCGTTCTTTCCCTCTCACTAAATTACTACTGATATGCATTTTCTTTACAAAACTCTTTCATTCAACTTTATTTAGTTTTGTTTATACACATTGTCTTCTAACTTCGAAAAATAGTACTGTTTTGGGGTTTATTTGAACTCGATTTAAAAAGGCTGATTTTAATATGTACTAAAGGCAATTTAAGAAGGAAGTTTTAAGTCTAAAGTTTTTTTTGCAAATTCACAGCCTTCCAAATAAACAATTATTCATTATTCAGAGTAATCCAAATTGAAAAGTTGAAAGATTGCATCTGACAATTAAAATTTAATTAAACAAAAAGGCAATAAATAACTTTAAAAAATAATAGAAAGAAATAGTTAAATAATATAAATTTAGACGAAACGACTTAATCAAATGACTAAAAGCTGTCTGTTAATTAAATTTTAAATGAGTCAATTCGAGTCTTTCTTATAATCACATAGACGTAATCCACACAAAAACAAAAAGTGTAAAATGAAACTCAGTGTGTGTGTATTATGTATGTATATATCTATATATATGTGTGCGTATATGTGTGCAAGAGTCTGTGTTTCCACAGTAATATAAAGACGAATACACATGCACATACAGATAGAGAAACATCACTATCTACATATGTAAGCATGTTTATATATGAGGCTAAAATTATGTGTATGTATGTATGAATGTATCTTTCTCTCCCCTCTCTTTCTCTCTCTCTCTCTCTCTCTATATATATATATATATACATATATAAATACTGATATATATATATGTACATTTACATATACATATATACATACATATATATATATACACATATATATACATACAAATATATATACATGCATACATACATATATATATATATATTATATATATATATATATATATATATATATATATATATATATATATATAGATAGATAGATAGATAGATAGATAGATACACATGCACAATCACAGACTCAATCACACAAATTACATGCCGTGGTACATATACATACATATATACATGAATATCTATTTATATATCAATCAACTTATCTCACTGTATACACATACGTGGAGACAGACATATACGCACACACAAACACACACACACACACATACACACTCACAAACACACACGTATGTGTATATATATATGAATATATGTATAGGTAGATAAATAGATACAGAGCTGCAGCAGAGTAAAGTTCGTGTCGATAAATGTGAACTGCCGTGAAGAACAATCGACTGACCTTCGTTCATCTTTTTAGTTACACGCTACGCATATAGAAATATGCAAACACCTTTATACACACGCATGTTTGTTCATGTCAGTAAGTATATATCTGTATGATACACACACACTCACACACACACACACATATATATATATACTTATGCATATACATACAGATGCACATACCACACACACACACACACACACACATACATATATATATATATATATATAGATGTGTTTGTATATATATATATACTTATGCATACACATACAGATGCACATATTTACACACGTTATTACTATTATTATTATTGAGTGAGAGTGGAGTTCATGCTATCAAAGTGACACTGGGGTAAAATATACGAAGCCCAATATACCCATCATGACTACCCGTCTGATAAAGGTACACCAGGCACATGCATCACAACCATATGTGCGCGACATGGTGATCTCATATCAGGATAAACAGCGCATGACCTTGCAGGTGGGGCCCAGTTAGAATTTTCTTCAGGTTGAGTAGCCCATCCCGCTCAAAAGGTCCCTGAATAAGGGTTGTTTAAGGATGTTGAAATAACCACCCATGTTTCCAGAGGTGAATTATTCAAACCCCAAATAATCCCTCTCAACACACGGCTATGATGCTCCCCCACTACTTCTGCTCGTGATCAGAGATGCACATATCGTCAGCCACTAAGGGACATGCTCAACTGGTTAAGGTCAAACAACTGACAAGCAAATCTGTGGTATTGAGCAGAATATTTGCTGTAGCCCATCTTTTATACCAAGACAAAACAATGTACATGATAACACTTCCAATCAGTTAAGATTAGAAACCATTATTATTATTATTATTATTATTATTATATTATTATTATTATTATTATTATTATTATTATTATATCATTGAGTGAGAGAGCAGTGCATGCCATCAAAGTGACACTGGGGTAAAATATACGAAGCCCAGCATACCCATCATGACTACCCGTCTGATAAGGGTTCACCAGGCACATGCATCACAACCGTATGTGCGCGACATGGTGATCTCATATGAAGATAAACAGCACATGACCTTTCAGGTGGGGCCCAGTTAGAACTTTCTTCAGGTCGAGTAACCCATCCCACCCGAAAGCTCCCTGAATAAGGGTTGTTTAAGGATGTTGAACGAAACACCCATGTTTCCAAAGGTGAATTATTCAAACCCCAAAGAATCCCTCTCAACACACGGCTATGATGCTCCCCATCTACTTCTGCTCGTGATCAGAGATGCACATATCGCCAGCCACTAAGGGACATGCTCAACTGGTTAAGGTCAAACAACTGACAAGCAAATCTGTGGTATTGAGCAGAATATTTGTTGTAGCCCATCTTTTATACCAAGACAAAACAATGTACATGATAACACTTCCAATCAGTTAAGATCAGAAGCCACGAGAGCCACTGTTTATTATTATTATTATTATTATTGAGTGAGAGAGCAGTTCATGCCATCAAAGTGACACTGGGGTAAAATATACGAAGCCCATATACCCATCATGACTACCCGTCTGATAAAGGTACACCAGGCACATGCATCACACCATATGTGCGTGACATGGTGATCTCATATCAAGATAAACAACACATGACCTTGCAGGTGGGGCCCAGTTAGAATTTTCATCAGGTTGAGTAGCCCATCCTGCTCAAACGGTCCCTGAATAAGGGTTGCTTAGGATGTTGAACGAAACACCTATGTTTCCAGAGGTGAACCATTCAAACTCCAAAGAATCCCTCTCAACACATGGCCATGATGCTCCCCCACTACTTCTGCTCGTGATCAGAGATGCACATATCGTCAGCCACTAAGGACATGCTCAACTGGTTAAGGTCAACAACTGACAAGCAACCTGTGGTATTGAGCAGAATATTTGCTGTAGCCCATCTTTTATACCAAGACAAAACAATGTACATGATAACACTTATTATTATTATATTATTATTATTATTATATTATTATTATTATTATTATTATTATTATTATTATAATTATTTATTATTATTATTATTATTATTATTATTATTATTATATAACTGTTCAATATTTGGTAGTTGCTGTGTAACATTGCATCTTCTTTTCTGGTGTTGGAAGTGTGCGAATTCTTCCCAAAACTTTCTGGTGTTGGAAGTGTGCGAATTCTTCCCAAATCTCTATTGTAGTAGTTTGTTTTTATCCTTGAGGTGTGGTGCTATCTTTTGTTCTGTTACTGCTTGTATTGCGTGTTGAGTGTTTAATGCTATGATTTGCTTACTTGCTGGTGGGAGTTTATTTGACTGAGTAAATACTGTACGGCATGTGTCATGTATTTGTGGGTTGTTTTGTTTGCAGTGTATTATTGGATTGATAGCGTCTTGCGTAGGATATAGGCAGTACCTAGCAGGACTATTCTTGGGACTATATGTAGTGTTGAGGTTCCAGGTATAGCTTCTACATTATTGTACATATGATTTTTATCATACCAAATGCTCCAATTATTATTGCTATTCTTTTAACGTTCATGCTCCACATTTTGAATGCTTCAATTTCGAGGTTTTTGCACATCGAAAATTTCTCCAGTTCTTTCTTGAAAATACTGTGATCTGAATAGACTGCAATATCTATCAGTAAGCAGGTGTTTTCTCCAATCCTTGATGATTATATCTGGTCAGTTTGCTTTTACGTCTGTACGTTTGAACTGGCATATCCCAGATTATTGTGACATGATCATTGTCTTCTGTCTTGCTTGGCTCATGCTTAAACCACCTGCTGTCAGTTTTGATGTTGGAACGTTGGCATATTGTCGAATGGATATAACTGCTTACTTGGTCGGTCCTGTATACGTATTCAGGCTTGGAAAGCACTGGGCAGTCCCAGATGATGTGGTCAACTCTCTCACTGTGCTGGTTGCACATTCTGCATTTGGTGTTGAGGCCTGTTTTCATTATTTTGCTTTTATAATTATTTGTAGTCAGACATTGAACTTGTGCTGAGAGAACCAATCCTTTCGTTACGGTTTTAGTCCAGAGCTTTTGAGCCATTGTTGGATTTTACTTAGGCTCACTTCCCTATCATTATTATTATTATTATTATTATTATTATTATTATTATTATTATTATTATTATTATAATAATAATAATAATAATAATAATAATAATAATATAATAATAATTATTATTATTATTATTATTATTATTATTATTATTATTATTATTATCATTATTATTATTATTATAACTGACTGGCTGGAAAAGGCACCGCCATCTTCTGCCGGTCAGATAATATCTGCTCTTTTTTCTCGATTTTAACTTCGTTTCCCTATGTCTTGCTGTGACCCTAGCAGCTTTTAATAAACTTTCTTCATAGGAGTCTATATGTACTCTGGCTAATTCGACCCAGTCTTCTACTGATATTAACGCTCATCCGCATTCCTCTCTAGGTAAGTGTAATATTGCTACTCCTACTCTTGGGCGGAGTCTTCAATTCATATTAAATTCGTTCCTATAAAAGCGATACAGGTGCAGGAAAAGCAGTAAAATGTGTCAACCGATGCAGATTTTGTTGAATTAGCATCGAAAATATCACTCATATCATCAGCAGTTGTCCGACAATGTCATCACAGTATTATTTGCAGATGAGACATGATGTTGTAGTAATGAAATCCGTTGGAAGGATAATCCTGGGGACAAAGAAATAAGAACTACAGTTTAGTAGAAGCCATAGCCACTCATAATAAAAAGGAGTACTAGTGGAATGTCCCCGTGAAGACCTCAATAAAATGTAAGCACAACAGACCTGATATAATGAGTTGGTATAGAGAAGAGAAACTGTGTACAGTTGTGGAACTTAGCTGCCCAACGGATGTTAACATAAAACTGAATGAAGATCAGTGAAAAAGAAAATGCAGTTACTCTATTCAGAGTACACATTATTGTAATTATTGGGGCACTGGGCTATGTAGCACACTGCCTAAATACTAATCTTGAGGAATTAGGCTTCTCAAAATCAGAAAGGAGAAAGCTAATTGTAAGACTACAGATCTAATCCATCACTGGAATTGAAAAAAATTGTAAAACTTTCCAGAAATTTACCATTTATATATAGATGATCATGTCTAAATATGCAACTATATGCATGAGAATACATATAAAAGCAAAGAATACAAATCTGGACATGTACGTACATGCATACAAGCAAAAATACCCTGTTGTTGATGTTGCAATTCCAATGAAGGCGCATCGAATCTAGATTAGAAACCAGTTCTTTCTCTATTGGCAAGGAATCTTGGAATAAAACTGAACAATGACATACATATGTGTGTATGTGTGTGTGTGACGTGTGTATGTATGTATGTATACACACACACACACACACAGAAACATACGCACATATATAGGTTGATCTCATCTGATTACTTAGAAACAATGCTACTATGTTGCGTGTTATATAAAATATAAGAAAAATTAAGGAAAACGTACTATAGTGTACTGGTGACCCCAGAAAGATCAACCGTTTTTTTTTTATCCTTACCGAAATGTTTAGTGATTTAATCAAGGTGCCATGAAATACTTGTATTTTTATTACATATATGGCAATTATCACTATAACAATATGATTTTCAAACAATATTTTTTTTTTACGTTTCTTTCATTCTTACGACATTCCTTATTATCTTACTCCTTGGCTTCTCTGATTTTTACATTCATTTGCCAACATAGTTTCTTTTTCAGCAACTACCTTTCACTCTGCTTCTCTGATGTAAGTGCAGTTGTTTTCTGGCTACTGTTTCCTTTTTATTTATTACTGGTCGTTATTTCTATGTTATTTTATTCCGAGTAGTATTCCTTTGTCGTTTTGTTTTTTCCTTGTCAACGTACACTTCTATTTTCAGTAACTCGTTTTTTCGAGTCTTGATCTTTCTGCCCCATGATTCTCTAACCTTTTTAGTTTTGCTTTGTTTCTCTGTACTTCTTAATCTCCTATTGCTCATATACTTCTTAATCTCCTCTTGCTCATATACTTCTTGCCTCCACTTTCTCACTTTCTTCCTCATTTCTCTTAATCTCCCAATCTGTCTCAAACGCGTCTCTTTCCCTCATTTACTTGTTTAGTTAATATCTCTATTATATACAATTTAAAAATAACATTCACGTTAAAATGCCATCAATCTAACGTAGTAGAAATTTGTTTCTGTTTTCCTACAGTTGCTGCCGCTTCTATAATCTCTAGCGACGATCTTCATTCGTTGGCTTTAAATGCAAATATATTTTCAAACTTGGGAAATTTCTAAAGTGTTTAACAGTCAGTACAGCTACTTTTGTTGTCCATGCCCTCATCAGTGCCGCCCGCCCGTGTTAAACTATCAGCAAAATATCTCAGTCGAGAGACTTGCTTATAAATGCAGACGAGATAGTACTACATATACTAGTATGACATTTCATTACTTGACTTATTAAGCTATCGTTTGCTGGAGAATTGGCTGCCGATTCTAACAGAAAAATTGACATACTGTGCAGATGCTTTCAGCCCATAAGCAGTCTCATACGTATAAAACAACTATAGAGTTTGATATATTGTTAGTACTTTTGACAAAATGTCTTTCACTATTTATTTACATGTCTTTATATTACTCATACATGCTATTACCATTATATCTTCAATCTGATACATCAAACATTACATAACCGCTCTCTAGTTGCATAAGTTCCCTGCCGTCCAATATTTATGGCGTCCATGTCCTTTTTATTATAGACTTAGTTGGTGCGTTTTATTGCACT
>NC_043002.1:64957722-64960222 GCF_006345805.1 Octopus sinensis | reverse complement strand
TGTGTGTGTGTGTGTGTGGAGGTGCAATGGCCCAGTTGTTAGGGCAGCGGACTCGCGGTCGCAGGATCGCGGCTTCGATTCCCAGACCGGGCGTTGGGTGTGTTTAATGAGCAAAAACACCTAAAGCTCCACGATGCTCCGGCAGGCGCTGGTGACGACCCCTGTTTTACTCTTTTGCCCCAACTTCTCTCACTCTTTCTTCCTGTTACTTGAGTAACGCTGCGATGGACTGGCGTCCCGTCCAGCTATAGAAACCGGGAATCCGGGCTCATGAGCCTGGCTAGGCTTGAAAAGGGCGCATAAAATAAAAAAAATAACACACATACACACACACATACACACACACACACACACACACACATACACACACACACAGCCACACACATATATATATATATATATGTGTGTGTGTGTGTGTGTGTGTGTGTGTATGCATGCATTATTATATAGATATATGTATGTGTGTGTATGTGTTTGCGTACATATTTATATATACAGGGTGGGTTCAGAAAAACAAAACAGAAAATCAAAAGACCAAGACAGGTTTTGTAGACAACAGACAGATGTATTAGTATAACGCTCGGGAAGTGAAAAAGTCTTTAACGTTTCGATACACATATGTATGTAAGTATGTATGTATATTTGTATATGCATATATACATACGCATCTAACGCACAGCCACACGGTTTCTGTCGAACACATTTTCTCAAAATGATTTGATTTGCCGTGGGCTTTAGCAGAAGCCATTGCCTAATGCAATGGAGTTGAACTGAGACCACATGCCTGCGATAGGAGATATATAACCAGAGAGCCACTACAGCGCATCGCTGTAAGTGGAAAATAGAAATAAACAACGAACGTTATTGGAAGGAAATATTTGTTAGAATGAATAAGAACTCTGTTGAATATACGACTGAACTTTTGAAAAGAATCTCTGTCGCTCACACACTCTCTCACTCACTCTCTCTCACTCTCTTTCAATCTCCTCTCCTCTCTGCTATTCAGTTCATCTCTCCGTATAATCTATATATGTATACTTGTGCTCACATATGTAGATTCGCATGTGTGCGTATATGTTTATGTGTATGTGTGTATGTGTTGCCTGTGTGTCTGTGTGTGTGTGCGAAGGTGTGTGTGTTTGTAGGAGAGTAGGGAAAGGGAGAGGGAGAGAAGAAGTGGACTATAGAATGACCCAAATATACACAAAGAGATGAAAACAGGAAAAATGGCTGGAGTCAGGAACAACACTGACCGATAGAAAGAATCAGGAACAATGGGAAATGCCAAAGACATGAGAACAATATAAAACCAAACAAAGAATTTGTGTTAAAGAAATAATCTCTGAAGTAATTCCAAAGAGTAAGCAATGAAAGAATGTAAATATTGAAAAACCTCCATACTGATTGCTTATAATGAAGGCCCTATGAACTATAACGTATTTCTACCTTTGCAAATGTCGCTAGATTGACGGAATAATTTATTTGCGTTGATTAGTTAAGCTTCTAATTTTGGGGTTCAAATATCAAAGTTAAGTATGGAATAATGATGCTACAGTTGATTACTGCATTACATACCTTGATATTTGCTAGGGTGATAAATAATTAGCTATATAGACCTAATTTGTTATACATCTGTTTTAGTATTACAATATATTCTGAGTGACAAGTTTACGACCATATAGGTATTGCTGCATTACTTCCCCAAAATTTTTGATATTACGCCAAAGTTGGCATTTATAACGAAAAACGAATTTGCAGTGGAGACGTACAAAATGTATAATTTCTGATCTTGAGGGTCGCAATGTTCCGCTAAATTGGTAGTAGGCAACTGACGCGTTATAGACAGGACGACGCAATGACTGAATTACCTTATACAAAATATAATTAGACTATCACTACTTACCTATTCTACAAATAAAAAGTATTCACAAACTGTAAATAGAATTATTGGGTTGTCCGGAAAGTTCGTGCCGATTTATAGTAGCGTATATTTCGACTTATTTTAGAACATGGTTGTGTCCATAAAATAGGATTTTATTACACCTCCATTTAGAGCACAGTTTAAGCTGTCTTTTCATGGAAGAAGATTTATGTTCCTATAACGTGTGTTAATTCTGTAACCCTTTAAAATGGAAGATAAGAAAGTTCACTTTCGGCACTTGATGCTTTGAGAACCAGACAAAAATTGCTGCAGCTCAGCTGGGATGTGTTACTTCACACTCCATATTCACCAGATATTGCTCCTTCGGATTTCCATTTATACAGATCTCTGCAGAATAGTCTCAATGGTAAAAATTTTAATTCCTTGGATGGCATAAAAAGATACCTTAATGAACTCTTTGCCATGAAACCACCTCAGTTCTGGGAAGAGGCTATTTTCAAGTTAAAGGAAAGATAGAGACGCATTGTGCAACAAAATGGTTCATATTTGGTTGTTTAAAAATGTAATGGCAAGTATTTATTGACTTTCCTTTAAAAATCGGCACGAACTTTCCGGACA